>NW_021628858.1:0-102500 GCF_900097015.1 Plasmodium sp. gorilla clade G2
CAAAATTAAAATGAAAATGAAAATTTTTTTTAAATAGAAATAAAAACAGAATTCACTTAAAATAAAAAAATCAGAAATTTTTATGAGAAATAAATTTGATAAAAAAAAAAGGAATATATAGATAAAACAATTTGATGAAATGACAAGTATATATAGTAAAACACATTTTTGTTGAAATGAAAAGTATATGAAAATAAATTGGTTAAAAAATGGAATATATAGGAACACATTTGTTGAAATTAAAAAGAATATATACATAAAAAATTTTGTTGGAATAAAAAAGAAATATATAGGAACATATTGGTTGAAATAAAAATGGAATATATAAGAACACATTTGTTGAAATAGAAAAAAGAATATATAGGAAAACAAATTTGTTGAAGAAATAAAAACTTATATAGGAAAACATTTGTTGAAATAAAAAAGTATATACAAAAACAAATTGTGTTAAAAAATTGAATATATAGGAAAAGAATTATGATGAAATAGAAAAGAATATATAGATAAAAAAATTGTATTGAAATCACAAGTATATATAGAAACACATTTGTTAAAATAAAAAAAAAGAATCTATAGTTAAAAAAATTGTGTTAAAATAAAAGGAATATATTGATATATATTTGTTAAAAAAAGAAATATATAGATAAAAAAAATTATGTTAAAATAAAAGGAATATATAGTTAAAAAAATTTGTTAAGAAAATAAGAATATATAGATAAATAAATTTGGTGAAATGATAAGTATATGTAGGAACACATTTGTTTAAAAAGAAAAAAGTAATATATAAGAACAAATTTATTGAGATAAAAAGAATATATAGTTAAACAAATTGTGTTAAAATAAAAGGAATATATAGTTAAAAAAATTATGTTAAAATAAAAAAGAATATATAGGAATAGAATTTGTTGAAATAAAAAAAAGAATATAAGGAAATAATTTAGTTGAAAAAGGAAAAAACAAAAAGAGAGAGAGAGGAAAAAAAAAAAAATTTAACACATTTTAAAATAAAAATGAAATTGATAATATTTTTTAAATAGAAAAAATACACAAAAAAATTTTACATAAAAAAAAAAGGAATATATAGGAATAAATTTGTTAAATAGAAATTATACAGATTGAAAAATTTATTGATATAAAAAGTATATATGGAAATAAATTTTGTTGAAATAAAAAAAAAATATATAAATAAAAAAATTGTGTTAAAATAAAAGGAATATATTGATATATATTTCTTAAAAAAAGTAATATATGGAAACACATTTGTTAGAAATAGAAAAAAAGAAATATATAGAAATAAATGTGGCGAAATGATAAGTATATATAGTTACACATTTGTTGAAAAAAGAAATATATAGTTACACATTTGTTAAAAAATGGAATATATAGATAAAAAAATTGTGTTAAAATTAAAGTAATATATAGTAATAAAAATTATTTAAAATAAAAAAAAAAAATACACAAAAAATTTACATAAGAAAATAAAGAAATATATAGAAATAAATTTGATAGAAAAAAAAAGAATATATAGAGAAAAAAATTGTTAAAAAATGGAATATACAGGAACAAATGTGTTAAAAAGAAATTATATAAAAAAAAATTTTGTGTTAAAATAAAAGGAATATATTGATATATATTTGTTAAAATAAAAAAATTGAATATATAAGAACAAATTTATTGAGATAAAAAGAATATATAGTTAAAAAAATTGTGTTAAAATAAAAGAAATATATAGTTAAAAAATTTTGTTAAAAAATGGAATATATAAAAATATATTTGTTAAAAAATTGAATATATAGGAAAAACAATTTGTTGAAATTAAATAAAAAAATAGGAATATATAGAAATAAATTTGTTAAAATAAAGAAATAATATATGGAAACACATTGGTTAATTTAAAAAAAAAAAAGGAATATATTGATATATATTTGTTAAAATAATAAAAACAAATATATGGGAACAACTTTGTTAACAAATGGAATATATAGTTACACATTTGTTAAAAAATTGAATATATGGGAACACATTTGTTAAAAAATTGAATATATAGGAAAAACAAATTTGTTGAAATAAAAAAAAAAGAATATATAGATAAAACAAATGTGTTAAAATAAAAGGAATATATTGATATATATTTGTTGAAATGGAAAAAAAGGAATATATAGATTGAACAAATGTGTTAAAAAGAAATTATATAGAAATAAATTTGTTAAAAAATACAATATATAGGAACAACTTTGTTAAAAAATAAAATATATAGAAATAATTTTGTTGAAATATAAAGTATATATAGATATATATTTGTTAAAATAAAAAAAAAGAAACATATAACAACAAAAGTGTTAAAAAGAAATTATATAGATAAGAAATTATGTTAAAAAATACAATATATAGGAACAACTTTGTTAAAAAATAAAATATATGGAAATAATTTTGTTGAAATATAAAGTATATAGATATATATTTTTGTTGAAAGAAAAAAAGAAATATATTGATAAAAAAATTTGGTGAAATGATAAGTATATATATTAACACATTTGTTGAAATAAAAAAAAAATTAAAAACAGAGAGAGAGAGAAAAAAAAAATATTTCACACATATCAATATAAAAGTGAAATTGAAAATTATTTTAAATAAAAATAAAAACACAAAAATTAAGTTCAAATAGAAAAACAGAAATGTTATAAAAAAAAAATATACAAAAAAAAATTCAGTTAAAAAAAAACATGAGAAATTGTATCAAAAAAAAAAAAAAAATAAAAATAAATATGTTAAAATTTAAAAAAAGAAAAAACAATGAAAAAAAAATCCAATTAAAATACCAAAAAAAAAAAAAACAATTGAAATATAAAATTTAGTTAAAATACAAAATTAGAAAAACTTTTATCAAAAAAAAAAAAAATACAAAAACAATTCATTTAAATAAAAATGATGAAAAGAAAAATCAAGTTAAAATAAAAATATATATATATATATATAATTAAGTTAAAATAAAAAATGAGAAAAAAAACATATATATATATATATAAATAAATATACCAATACATACATAATTATACCAAAACATATATATATTTATATATAAAACCCAACACATATATACCCCACTCACACATATATATATATATCCCCCACATATACATCCCACGAAGATATATATCCGGACACACAAATATCTCTAAATATATATATGTTGAAAATATATATATGTATACATATATACATGATATAGAAACATAAACGCATATATATACACATTATATATACATATAAGCGTATATATATGCATATATGTTCCTATATTGTGCATATATGTATATGTATATATATTTTTTCAACATATATATATTTATAAATATTTGTGCGCGGTCCCCCCTTCCCCGGGGGATATACATCTTCGTGGGCGTGGGGTATATGTGGTGGTTATATATATATGTGTTGGGTGTATATATGTGTGGTATACGTGTATGTGTATATGTATGGGGGTTTTTTTTGTGTTTTTATATATATGTAAAGAGAAAGAATATATATATATAGAATGAAGTTAAAATATTCAAAAAAAATTGAGAGAGAGAAAAAAAAAAAAAAAAAAATTGAAAATAAAAATGAAATTTAAAAATTATTTTAAATACAAATAAAAATGAGTTAAAATATAAAAAAAAAAATATAAAAAAAAAATTTAGTTAAAATAAAAAATTAGAAATTTTATCCTAAAAAAAAAATATAAAAACAATTCATTTAAATAAAAATCATGAGAAAAAAATGGAGATAAAATAAAAATGAAAACTTTTATCAGAAAAAAATTGAAAATAAAATTGAGTTAAAATAAAAAAAGGAAAAAACAATTCATTTAAAATAAAAAATGAGAAATTTTATTAGAAAAAAATTGAAAATAAAATTCATTTAAATAAAAGTCATGAGAAGAAAATGCAGTTAAAATAAAAATGAGAAATTTTATGAAAGAAAAATTAAGTTAAAATAAAAAATGAGAAAAAAAAAAAAACATTTACCTATATTTATTTACATACATACATACATACATACCCACACATATACATATATATATATATTCACATACATATATATATATTCACCTACATATATATATATTCACATACATATATGTGTTTGTTTTTCTTAGAAAAAAACCCCGACTGCCTCTACGGATATTTTTCGTGTGCTGAATATACCCCAAAATGATGAGGCCATGCCGACAAAAACATCCACGAATAGATATGTGCCCTATGGTCGTTATAAAGGAAAAACATACATATATGTCGAAGGAGACGAACCGGACGATTATATTGGTAATATATCTTCTTCTGATATAACTTCTTCGTCCGAAAGCGAATATGAAGAGATAGATTTATATAAACCACGTAGTCCTAAATACAAAACTTTAATTGAAGTCGTACTAAAACCAACAAAACAACCAAGTGGTAATATACCTAGTGGTACTTTACATAGTGATATACCCATAGATGAGGAATGGAACGAAGTAAAAGAGGATTTTATTTTGAACATGTTACAAAATGATATACCTGGAAACACTACGGATACTAATACTTCATATAGTGGTATGCCTCTAGAACAACCTTTTATTACTCAAATTCAAGATCGAAAATTATATAGTGATGATAACGAAATTATATATAATATTGATTGGAATGTTCCAAAACATACACAGATATATACTACCGATGATCCAACATATAATAGTTTATATACTGGAATTGATCTTATTAATGATTCGTTGAATAGTGGTAATGATATTGATATATATGATGAATTATTGAAAAGAAAAGAAAATGAATTATTTGGAACAAAACATACGAAAAAAACAACAACAAATAAAGTTGCAAAACCAATAAGTGGTGATCCGATACTTAACCAATTGGATTTATATGATAAATGGTTAGAGAGAAATAAAGATATGTACAACCAATGGAAAAACAAACCGGATAATAATATACCCGTGGTAAACGTCCACACTACACACGACTTGTTGAATACTAACCTTTCTATAGAAATAAGTAGTGATATCAATGATACATCTAAAATGGATATGAGTGGTACTAATAGATATACTTATTTGGATGATATGGAGTTGTTCGAAAATAGTAGTGATGAAAATTTATGAGGATGATGAAAATTGGATATATTTCTTGGATATATATGTGACCGAAGATATATATATCCTAATTTTAATAAAATAATTAATCCATATAATATATATATATATATATATATATATATATATATTAAATTTGTTTGTGTGTTTTAAACAAAATATTTATTAAAATTCATTTTAAAAAAAAAAAAAAAAAAAATATAATGGTTTTTAATTCATTAAATAAATTGATTTGAACATTATATTTTTTTTTTAAATGTATAGTAACATATAATAATTTACAAATATTATATATATATATATATATTTATTTATTATTTTGTTTTGTGCCTATTTATTCACTATTTATAGTGCTCGTTATTTATTATTTTATTTCATTTTTATTTTATAAAATTATTTTTTCCCTAATACATAAAACAATTTATAATTTGTATCGTATACTTCAATTATATATATATATAAATTATTTTTTCATCCAAATAGTTAATAATGTTTTCTTTATTTCATATATTTCTAAATAATATTAATGACAAATATTATTACATAAAAATTGTACATTATTCTAATGATTAATTATGCGATAAATTTCATTTGTATTTATTTTAAAATATAATCATTCTTTATAATTTTATTTTTTCAATACATTTCTATAAATTATATAGCATTTTTTGATATTATTAAATGTTAAAATGACAATTATAACGAAAAAAATATATCCATAATTCTTTCTTTTGTTTATAGAATAAAATATTTACAAAAACATAAAATTTATGTATGACATGAAACAAATACAATAATAATTGTATTGGAAATGTTTATATAAATCTGGCCACATAAGACTATATATATATAATTATTAGTTTATTACATTTATGGATTTTTAATTCAATTTATTAACATATTTACAAGAAATATACTGAATATAATAATTAAAATATATATATATAATATAATAAATAAATAAAATAAATAAAAACAAAGGAAAATAGAAAAAAAAATGATGAATATTTTTTTTTTTTTTTCTTTTTTTTTTTCTATAATATTTATAATATTCTTTTTCATAAATATGGTATATATTACCTAATTATTTTTATCCTTATTTCCTTATATGTACATTATGTTATATACAAAATCATATATTTAAAATAATTTTTACATAATTCATTTATTTAACATCCAACTATATAACATTTTCATATAATAAATGTTTTATTTATTTTGTTACCTATTATTATAGAAAACATTTATTTTAATAATTTTCACATTAATAATTATGTATAATATTTTTCATTTTGTATGACATTCATAATATTGAATAATATATAATAAAAAAAAAAAAACATACAAATATGTTTTTACGTTTCCGTATAATAATCCTAATAACCAACGAATTATTCAAAAACAATTCCTAGAGTAAGTAAATAATATAAAATTAATTATATTTATTTGTATTTTTTCTTTAAAAAAAAAAAGTTTAAAATGTTATATGCATTTAAAAGTATATATACAAGGTATACAGAACTTTATAGAATCCATATTAACAATATGAAAAACATAAAATGCAAAAATATACCATAAACATTTATTACACAACATTTATATCTCTTATGTAAAAAAATGTAATATATTAATTTGTCTATATATATATTTTTTTTTTATATGTTATAAATCTTTAGTTCATTTTACTCATATTATTATTTTTTTTTTTATTCGTCATGTAAAATGTCGTGTAAAAGCTTTAATGTCTTGTTAAAATTTTTATTATGATTCTTTTAATTCTTTTTTTCACAAAATAGGTTAAACCATAATAATAATAATAATAATCTTGTTAATCATAATATTTCTGCATTTTAATATCTGCCCATTTTGTAGTCATTTGTTCAAATGATTTTATATCTTATACTATTCTTACTTTGCTTTCTATATGTATATCTTTTATCTCCTAATGTATTTTCAGATATTTCTCTAACGGTATTTCTAACTTCAGGTAACAATATTTTGAGTAAAAATATTAACATATCTCCTAAAATTTTAATTTTTCTCCTTTTCTTGTTTAAAATCATTCCACATTAGTTATTTCTAAGTCCTTATTATAATCTGCTACAACATTTACAATTCATTACCCATATAATCTAATTTTTTCATAAGCGCCAAATTGTGTGTTCTTATTGTAGCATATATTTCTTCATAATATGTAACATATTTAGTATCTATCACGTGTTTTTTCATTTTTAATATTACTATAAAGAACTTATACATTATTCTTTTATCGTCAGATATGTTTCATCTATTTCTTCTTCTTTTAAACAACAGTTATATTCATTTTCATATGTTCATTCAACTAATGATTTTATGTCTTCTTTCATTTTTTGTTCCTATTCTAAATAATTATGTATATATGCTTCTAACCTATCTTTTAGAATAATTTTCAATTCACTTTCTTTTACATCTTATGAATTTTCCATATTAGTTCAACATGTCATCTAATTTTTAAATCACCTTTTTTTTATTTTTAAGTTTTATTCAAAGAATACGTTTAAAATGTATACCATTTGTAAGGTTCCAGCTTATTTATTTAGCATTTCAGCACATAAAAAAATAATAGAAAGAAAAATAAGGGCTCTATTAATAGCATTTCTCCTACTACATCCAAACAGATTTAATTATACGTTGTTCTAAACATAACATTTGATAATCTACATTAATAAAGTTAAAATTAATTTTTTCTTCATCATCTAAATAATATCAAATACCATATATATATAGTATTATATACTTCATTTTTGATAATTAATTATTACAACATTCTATGTTATTATAAATAATTAAATTTATACATACAAAATTCCTACATTTTTTAATTATCATAATGGTACTTTATAATTCATTTGTATATTTTGTTTACCCTTGTTTTTCCAAAAAAGATACATTCTTAAGAACTTTCATCATTTGGATCGGTGTTACTTAATACTTGATGAAGCCAATTTAAGTGTTTACGATATTCTGGATCAGCAGCATAAGCTTTAAGTACTTGACCTTCTGGATCGTAGCTACCTTCAACGTCATCATTTGGGTCAGTGTTACTTAATACTTGATGAAGCCAACTTAAGTGTTTACGATATACTGGATCAGCAGCATAAGCTTTCAATAATTGTGCTTCTGGATCAGCGTTACCGTCTGCATTATTTTCAGGGTTGTGAGTTAATACATTATAAAAGAATCTTAAGTTCTTACGATATTGTGGATCAGCAGCATAAGCTTTCAATACTTGACCTTCGGGATCGTAGCTACCTTCTACTTCATCATTTGGGTCAGTGTTACTTAATACTTGATGAAGCCAACTTAAGTGTTTACGATATACTGGATCAGCAGCATAAGCTTTCAATAATTGTGCTTCTGGATCAGCGTTACCGTCTGCATTATTTTCAGGGTTGTGAGTTAACACATTATAAAAGAATCTTAAGTTCTTACGATATTGTGGATCAGCAGCATAAGCTTTTAATATTTGTCCTTCGGGATCGTAGCTACCTTCTACTTCATCATTTGGATCGGTGTTACTTAATACTTGATGAAGCCAATTTAAGTGTTTACGATATTCTGGATCTGCAGCATAGGCTTTAAGTACTTGACCTTCTGGATCGTAGCTACCTTCTACTTCATCATTTGGATCGGTGTTACTTAATAATTGAGCATAGAATTGTAAGTTTTTAACATATTCTGGATCAGCAGCATATGCTTTTAATACTTGTCCTTCTGGATCGGCGCTAGTTAAAGTTGTCTGATTAGTTTTTCTTAATGTAGTCTTTGCTTTTTTTGTACTAGCTTTTTTGCTTTCAGCTAAAACTCTGCTTTCTCTAAAATTAAAATCAGCAGCCTTTTGGTATTGGTCTCCGCATATGTTAACATTCTAAAAATAAAAAATACAAAATTATATATATATATATATATATATGTATGGATATATATGTATCTATGTATTCCTGATAAAGATACTTATATTCTATAATAAAAAAAAAATAATACTAAATAACATATTTTATTTATATCGGCATACCCATAAGGATACATATATTATTCCACAAACTAATATAATTTTTTTGGTATGGAATGAAAATAAGGAACTTTTCTTTTCATTTTTTTTTTCGACTTCCATTAAAGAACAACTAGAGCAATTTTTCGAATTGGCATTTTTACAATTCGAACATCCTGGGGATTTAAGATTAGTCCTATTAGAAAGGCACATTTTTGCTTAAGAAAAATAATTATATATATATTATTTCTAAGATGGGTGTTTCTAAAAATAATTATAAATACAAATATTATGTATATTTATATATATTTTATTTTTTTTAGAAATATATATTTAAAAATAAAAAAAAATAATAAAATAAAATAAATATTTATATTTTTTTTTTTATTTTATTTGTATTTTTATTTTTTTTGTTAGTTTATTTTTATTTTTACATAAAGTGCATATCAATGTTTTTATAAAAGATAGATTCTATATATGTATTTTTTCAATGATTTATATTATCACGATCTCAAAAGAATATATGTTATAAAGACATAATTAATTAAATTAGAAGAAGTTAAAACTAATACATGTATTATATATACGACTACAAATTGTAAAATAATTAATTATTTCATTGAAATATTAATTCTTTTGTATCTTAAAATTAATAAATGCATTTAAAATATATCTTATAAATGTATTTTTTTATTTTGTTCTTTTGTATCTCTCCTTTTTTATCATAAAATATTAAAAAATATGAAATAAAGAATATTTTCATGTTAAATATTCAATGTTAAAAAACTATGAAATATAAAAAAATATATTATATATATATATATATGTGTATAATATTTATATAATGTTTAAATATAAATCAAACCTACATAATCTATTTATTATTTAAAAATATTATGTATTTATTTAAATGTATTTTTTTTTAACATTTTTTCTTTTTTTCTTTTTGTATTCTTTTTAATATCAATCAATTAATATATATTTTTTTTTAAACATATATATTATAAGTTTTGTATTTCAAAAAAAAAAAAAAAAAAAAAAATTATTAAAAATAATAAACATATTAAGAATTTACCTTTTATAATTTGTTTAATAAAATATAATGCAAATTTTTGTTTACATCATATTTTATAAGTAATAAAAATATATATTATATATATTTTATGGTATTTTATAAAAATATATTAAAATATTTGAAATACAGTTATAATATAACTTAAATGCCATATATATTTAAAAAAAGCATATATTGACATCTAATATATTATTCTTTATTATTATTTAATAAAAAAATAATTATTATTTTATAATTTATTATTATGTTTACAAATATAATTATATATAAATGCAATCATATAAAATTATATTTTCCCTGTACTTATTACAAATGAAATCATTTAAGATACCATTCCTTTTTTTGTTATATTTTAGTACATAATATAATATTTCATATATTTTACATTTGTATCAAATTTTTCTTTTTTTTTCATTGAAATAATTTCATATATGATATATTTTAATTAAACCTTATTCGTTTTTAATTTTTTATATGTATCCTAAATTAATATGTAAACAAATATAAAACAAAATATGAAATAAGTAACCAGGTAATCAAAATAAAATAAAAAAATAAACAAATAAGTAATGCTAAGGGGTTATATTACCATGTATAATAAATATATATAATATGATATTATAATATAATATTTTTATATAAATGATTATTGTTAAAAGATAATAGGGGGAAAAAATTCTACATATATATTAAATCAAAATTTGTTATTAGTACACTTCATTGTATATTTTTTTTTGAATATCCTATTTTCTTCAAACGTTTTATAAATAAATTTTAATCCTAATGTTTAATTCCCTATTTTTTTATAATTATCTTAATATAATATTTTCTTTCCATTCTATAACATTTTCAATAAAAAAAAATAATAAATAATATATTGATACTGGTTCCTATGTTTTCAACCATTGTCTAAAAGATTTATGAATATGTTGATTTCCTTCAATATAAATATATTTTATAGTTTTGCGATATTCTATGAAAATATAATTTTACAGATCTTTATATCTTACATTAATCTAATTATTTTAAATAATTCTAAATATTATTCATATATGTATATATAAATATATGTATATTTTTATTTTAACAAATTTTTCATATTTTCTAAAATATAATACAAAACACATACTATATGTATATTAATATAATCTATCATTTTAAAATAGAGTAATGGAATATATTTATTAAAAATATTTAAAATAGGAAATAATTTAATGTATTTTTTTTAAGTATAATGAAATATAATATTATATTCATAAAAATATGTCCTTATATTTTTTTCAATTTTAACCATATATTTTATATAATAATATAACCAAAAATAAAATAAAAAATCAAATATATAGAATATAATTATAATAGGGAAAGTTATGTTAAATTAAATATTTGACTTACATCATATATATTCGTTATGTAAACATATAGTAAATAAATAAACAATCAGTGCATTTTATAAACTAATAACTTTGTAGATACTATTAAATTTATATTTGTTCATTATATATATGGGTGTTATATTTAACAATAATTTTGTATTATATATAATAAAAAAAAATATGTTTTTGTATTTAATGATATGATACAATTATATATATATATATATATACAAAAATAAATTTAACTAAAAGAACCATAAGAGTAATTTAATTTTTCATTGACTATCACACAGTATATTTTTTCATTTTAATGTTATAACAACATAAATATATATATTAATGAAAATATAAATTCAAATATAATTTATGCATAATTAAAATAAAAACCATATAAACAAAAAGAAAATATATAAAAAAAAATATATTAAGGCAAATATATAAAGAGAAATATTTTTATTAACAAATAGTTTTACGAAAGAAATTATATGTTATTTTCTAAAAACAAAAAAACAAATATTAAAATAAATCAACCAAACGAAAAATAAAAGCAAAAAATTAAAACAAATAAACCAAACCAAATAAAACCAAAGAAACAAAAAAACAAAAAAAAAATAATAATAAAAAACAATCAAAACAAATAATCGAAACAAATGAGAAAAAAAAAAAAAACATATATATATTTTAATCAAATACAAATTCTAAATCATATTAAAACTCCTAAATCATGTTATAAATCACATACATATATGTACATTAGTGAAATCGTGCGACCATTAATTCGTCGTCGGGTTCGTCAAATTCTTTTTCATCATCGTCATTATCTGCCGAACCTGTTTCTTCTATTTTTTCAACATCAATATACGTACTAGTGGGTGACTTTGTTACTTTCGTTGTCTCATCAACGGCAGTAAATAATTGTGTTTCCTCCACCTCTTCAACCACAGGACAGTAATCACATCTTTCGTTTAAAAACTGTTCGTTTTTGCCACATTCGTCAAAAAAAGCAAAATCGTCCACATAAGTCGCCATTTTGTTCTTGAACGCATTTTCCATATCGTATGTTCTTAAATTATTCATGGTCTCCTCGTTAGTGTCGTGTAAATAATTCATGATTTTATTTTTAGACGAAAGCCTTGAAGCAATAACTTCACCCAAATACCCATATTTTTTCATACTTAAATATGCTTCACGTTCATACTTTATCAAAATATCACTTGTATATTCTTTAAGTTTTGTTCTTACAAAATTTATTAAATATTTATTGAATACAGTATAATATCGATCCAGGAAACGGAAATTGCTCGTAATATAAAAATTAATATTTTCAAAATATGCATATAAAGGAAAAACTGCGAAAAAACAAAAAGCGTACATGAACCCGTTCGTCAATTCCATGAAAAAATTTCTATTAAAACTATGAACGGAAGGTTTACGTTCGTATGTATGTTCTTTCACATGTTGTGTTTGTTCTTTTATTGCAGTACCAAACCCTCCAGGAAACGATTTGCCTGCATCCAGGTATAAATTCGTGAAAAAGTAAAAGAACAAATATTGGGATGCTTGACCAGCAAGAAGGTTAAAAAAGAAGAAATTATGTGGCGTAGGACTTCCTTGCTCACAACTACTAGGAGTAGTACTACAATTATGGCCTTCAGTATTAGCTTTTGTGCATTTAACACCTTGTGCCCAATCAATTGATCCCTTAATTCTGAGATATAGAAAAAAAGTCGTAATTGGTAAAAATTTTCTTCCAATAAACTGACCTACTTTTTTAGCTGAATAAAAGTTTGCGCTTGCTACTGCTTGATATTCACATAAAAGACTCAAATTTTTATAATTTAACATCTCGTACATTTTGGATGCAAGCATGAAATAGTTGGAGAAAACGAACGTTTTCCCATATTTTAATTGTGTTATAGGTTTTTTCGCATATGGTGGCAACAAACTGTTCGTCATACTATCCATAATACTTCCGTTATATACATATGCAAAAGTAAGAAATGCGGAGGTACTTGTTGCTACCTGGATATTTTCACTTAATCCATATGCTTTGTCAAGATGATCTGCATGGTTGCTTAACATTGTGGAAAACAACATTTGAAATGCTGCAAACATCGTTTTCGCATAATATCGTGATGCCATAGAATTATGGATTTCTACTTCCCGTTCTTCTTTGTTTAATTTCGAATAATTATTTGCCACATTCATGAAAAAAACATTATTCACACTCTACAAAAAAAACATATATGTAGGTGGGTGAACATATATGAATGTTTGTGTAGATATATGTGTTTATGTATATATACAAACACATATATACATATATACATATATATATACATACATATGTATATTTTTTTTTACCATTTTGTCGTTTCTTCTTTGTGTTCTGTACGTTTCTTCAATTCGTCTAAATAATAAATAAACTGTTTGTAGGAACGAAGTGTCCGAAAATATATCTGTGTTAAAATTATAAATGGAAAACAATTCGTCCACTACTTCTTTCAATATTTCTTTATTTATTTTAAATCCATAAATAATACCATATTTATAAAAATTGACAGAATTCCCCATAATGCTATGCAATGTATGGTAGACGCGATCTTTTACTTTTTTATATGTTGGTGTAGCAGTCATATATTTTCTCATATTGAAAATATCTGCAAAAAATAACACGTCGTCAAAATGGGTTTTGTACAAATCCATGGAGTCGCGCATTAACATTAATTTGTTATTGATATTATAAATATTATGATATTTATATAAATTTTTCACATGTCGTTGATCAAAATACATATCGTAGGCACATTCGATCAACGATTTCAAAACTTTGTTCCACTGGTTCATTTTAGGAGGTTCGAATTTCTGTGATAACACTTTATCGTGTAAATCTTTTCTTATATATGGATTGTGATAATTGGAAAAATAAAACCCTGCGGGCGAACTAATCATCCAATCTTTAAATTTATGTTCGAGAATTAAAGATAAAGGATAGGATCTAGGTAATCCTAGAGGTGGTTCATTCAATTGATGGAAAAAATCTAGTTGGAGAAACGAGTTTACATGGACCAAAAACGTCAGAGCGTTTTTCATTTTTTCCAATGTTCCAACTTTCATTAATTTCTCCAATTCTGCGAAAATGTATATATGTATATGTATATATAAGTGGGTATATATATATAGTGATTACAAATATATTTGTTTGTTACCATCGACCAAATTGTTTGGAATACGTTTTCTAACATACAAAGTGTAGTATTTTTTTATAGGAGAGGGGAACCAATAGTTCGTCACAACAGTTTTGTTGAACGAATCTTCATCTTTTATATTTAAATACATTGCTTCAGCAACATTTTTGTAGGGAATATCTGTAGGTTATATGTATATACGTGTGTATAGTTATATGTATATTCATATGTACATATATATTTTTTTTATTACCTTTAAAACTTGTGAGTCGAAATAAAAATAGGAATGTGTACCAATTAATATCATGGGATAAGAAATTACTGTACTCTTGATATATATCTAATGTTCTCATTAGAGATGATACTTTTTGTATTTTGAGCCCTTTAGTTAAATATACGTAAAATTTCTGTACCATCGAAGGAACATCATCGAATTTCACTAAAAAAATACATATATAAATATGTATGTATTTATGTATATATATCCACATGTTTATTTTTTTATATTACTGTTTGAGTATAAGAAAGCTCCTTTACATACATCGCATTTTGATACCTCGTTGAGGAAATTACTATCTTTTGATAATGTGTTTGGTTGATGTAAATGACATTTCTCAATACCTATCAATATATATATGTATATATATTTATATGTATATTTATATATATTTATATGTACATATATATTTATATTTATATGTATATATATATATATATATATATATATATATATTTTTATTTACATTTTAATAAGTTTTCAAAAAGTTTGGAAAACTCTTTTTCTTCCGTAAAAGACATTTCGACAGCTAAAAAAAAAAAATAATAAAATATATGATGATATTTATATTATATACACTTATACACATATATAAACACATATACATATTATATATATATCCTTACTGTTATAATATCCTGGTAAATAAAGTGATGTGACATAGGCTCTTGTATCATAATCTAAAAAAAAAACATATATATATATATACAATCACATATATATGTATATATATATTTATTTTTTATTACTTAAAAGTCCTGTTAAATTTAATAAATGGACATATAATGTTTTTTTTGTTCCATAGGAACTGTAACGTTTCATGAAATAATAATAATTCAAATATATATTATATGCACTTATTTCACGATTAGGTTCTTCTTGTTCAGGAAAAGTATTTTCTTCGTTTGCTTCTTTTTTAAATTGGTTCGTATGATAAATAATACATTCTTTAGGATCATTACACATAAATGAAAAGAAATAATCTTTAATATATTTATGTTCCATCATCCCATGTAAATCAAAATCGGTATCTTGTGTAGTTTTTATTATTTCTAACTGATATTTATTAAAATAATGTATTAGATATTCTAATATATTACATTCCATAGATGTGTGTGATCGATCAACTTTCAAGTACGTTTTTCTTCTTTTTTTTTCGGAATAGTAAACGGATTCGTGGTCGCACATCATATCAAGAACCTTAAATCTGTCAGACATGGAGAATTCTAAAATTTTTTGCCAACTAAAAAATTTTATACTTTTTGCTTGGAAATAATTGTTATAATTTTTAAGTGCTAATTTTAATACAATAAAATGTCCCAGGGCTATTAAAAAAAATATATATACATATATATGTATATAAATGTAAATATGTATATGTAAATATATATATATTTATTTGTACCTATTAGATGAGGACCCAAATGATTAATTAACCCTAATCCATATTGATTTGTTATATCATCTAACGCTTCCATAAAATTTATATTGGAGTTGGTCGTAAAAAAAAAATCATTTGTATCCATGACATCTATTTTGGTATCATCAAGTATAGGTATTTCAGGTTTTTTTAGTATCTCTTCATTTTCTTTCATTTCTCTTACATGTGTTAACAAATTAGTAAAAAATGTTGCGTGATCACCTACAGGACGTGTTGTTTTCTCTTGTACATCTTTTGCTATGAAAACATTATTTAATTCTTCGAGCGCAGTTTTTAAATCATTGTTTTGTTTATACGAATCTAATGGTATAAGCATTAATTTTATTGTTTTTAATGTTCTTACAATAAATATTTTTTTTTTAATTATATCTGAAATGTCAGAATTATAAATTTCTATTAATTGTTTTTTCATAAGATGTTCATATTTTACCATATCGTGAAAGGTCGATTGGATCGTAGGTATAACATACGATTCATCGTTCGTATCATTTACATTTTTTTTTTGAAATTTCGATATATCTAACAATTCTTCCATTCCTTGTTTAAGGAGAGGATATTTTAATTTATCCTTTTCTAATGATTCTAAAATTAATTTTTCTAATATTGTTAAATTCTTATGTAGTTCATCATTTCCAATCATCGATTTTAACTGCTCGATATTATCATTATATTGTACATTATGGCTACTAGTTACAGTTTCATTTTCGTTATCATTTATGGAACATATTGCCTTTTCATTTAAATATAAAGTGAATATGAGGAAGGAAAAAAATATTTTAAAAAATGAAACCATTTTTTACTATTAATTTTTATACGTATATAATTTTTAGTACAAATTACATATTTATGCGTACTCAAATATCTGTGAATTTATGTTTGAAAAAAACGTACAGAAATATATAACCCAGAATACAAAGAAAAAAAAAAATTAAAACCGTATTCAAAAAGGAGTACACAAAAATATTATATATATGTGTGTATATGAATTATTATACATATATATAATGGAATAATATTTTTTTACTGCCAGACAAATTTTTTAATTTTCATATATTTGAACTAAACCAATTATGACCATTTTTATAATTTCACATATTTTGAAAGAAACGAATTCTAAATATAAGGACGGAAATATATAATAAATATGAAATATAAGTCAATTTTCCCATTTTTATTTTCTTTTACGTTTATTATAATGCATAATTATGCATATTTCTTAATTTTTTAATTAATATAAATAAATAATTTAATTTATACAAAAAAATATAAATAATTCAATTAATACAAATAAAACAAATAATTTAATTAATATTAATGAATACGTAATGTAATTAATACAAAAGAATACGTAATGTATTTAAAAAAAATATATGTTATAAAATAACATGAAATATATGACCTAAATTAAATATAATAAACGTAGTCGAGAATATTCGAATATAAAAAATTATATAACTTCTCGTTCCTTTTTGATATCGGTGCAACTACAAATTAAAAAACAAACCAAATAAAAAAATTAGAAATTTAAACTATATTGTATATAATAAGATGATATCTTTTTAGAAAAATCATTTTTATTAATTTAAAAAACGATTAAAAATAATAAATAAAAATTAATAATTAATACGAATAATTAAAATATGGATTTTTATTTTGGTTCTTTATATTAAATATATTTTTTGAAACGTTTTTTTTCTCTCTTTTTTATTTTTTTTCTTTTTTATAATTTTCAAAATATGTATATGTATAAATTGTATATATTAAAATAAAAATAACAATAAATCGAAAAAAAAATATTTTACCTATTTTATAATATATATTTACCATATAAAAACCATAATCGTATTGTATTAAAAAAAAAATTCATATTTTACAATTTAAAATTATAATTTTTATTTGCGTTAAATACCTAATAACAATTGCACCTATTTATAAATAATAGAATATATATATATTATTTATACATTTCGTATATTTTTTAAAATATATTACATAAAACATAATATAATATACCTACATATATTATTATTATATATTTTTGTTTATAATATATTTTTGATATATTTTTTATTTTTTTAGTAAAATATATAAAGACTTATCATAATAATTCGAAGTAGTATTATAATAGTTTTGTTTCGATATATGACATATATTTTCGTACATTATTATTAAATGAATTTATATAAATACAAATATTACATATATAAATATATTTATATTTTTTGTTATTTTATATTTTATGTAATTTAAATTACTGTTTCATAATTATATATAAATATAATATAATTATTAGATGGTTTTAGATTTTAAACATTTTTTGTTTTTTATTTTCTTATTTTTCTTATATAATTTTTTCAATAATATTTCTTTAGCATATTTAATTTAAATATGAATAATTTTTTTTTCTTAATATTAATTTTTGCTTAAAAAAAGAAGGATATATATATATTGAAAAACTATATTAGACATTATTTTTTATATAATTTATAATAAATGCTTTAGCATTATATAATTTTATATAAACGATCAATGATTATATTTATATATAATGATTTGTGAAAACATCAACGAATTTTTATTATGTCGTCTCACTATATAGGAAATTGTATTTATTTAATAATATATATACATTTTATATAAATATCATACTATACTAAAATGAAATATATATGTGTATATATGTTTGTGTATATGTATAAGGTTCAAGTATTTTATTAGACAATATTTATATCATATATATCAAAAAAATGGAATGTTTTTTTGTTCTTTTTTATTTCCACTGAACGTATTATAATATTTTCTTTTTATGAAACACGTTTTATTATAAATTGATATAATTGTTTTTTTTAATAAATGTCTATATATTTTTAAAAATATAAATAAAAAAAAAAACTATGTTTCAACCTACATAAAGGTTCAAAATATATAATGATAAAATTTTGTACAAGAATATTTATGTACATATTTACATATATATTATACAATATTAAATATTAGTATAATTATGTATTAGAAGGATATGGTATATTTTTATAACAATTATAAATATATATGTTATTATATATATATGTGATATTCATATAAATTTAGGTTATATATCTAATCTTTGCGGATTCTTCATCCTTTCTGTAAATATTTTCTTATGCTCATTATATAAATCAATTTTTAATGTATCATAATACTTTAAAAATAAATAAATAAATTCTTTCATTTCATCAAGTGATGCTCCATCTTTAATTAAACTATAAAAATTACGAGTATTTTCAACATCTGTAGTTGATAGTACAACAGCAATATCATGCATTGATTTATACCATGTACGATATTCAGTATTTACAGATACGACTCTATCACTCATATGATGATAAGTTTGATATTCATATGTAAGTAAATACTCTTCTATATAATATGATAAATCTTTTAACATATCATCAAATCCATATTTAGCTACACCCAAAACTTGGTTCCATATGTTACGAAGATCTTCATCAGATGGACGTTCTTCTAAATTATCCAATACATTATGTAAATCTTCCAATGTTAATTGTTTTGATAAATCATTATAATTTATATTATTATATTGTGAACTAAGAGGAATATTATTATTTTTTTCATCTAACGTACTTCTTAATTTATTCTTATGACTGCTACTTCTTAATCCTTTATTCTTTACACTTTCTAACTCAGATAAATTTCTTCTATATATATGATGATTTCCTGCATTTTTTGTTTCACCCTTCTCACATATTACTATACTCTGAAGAAAGAATAATTAATAAAAAATGATAAATATATATATATGTATACATTGATATTATAAAAGATTCACATTTATTAACTTACGTTTAGTACTACTAATAATAATAACATTCCAGTAATTGATAGCAATTTTAAAAATTTTCGCTTATCGGAACAAGCGTTCATTGTTTTCTGCATGTGGTTTTCTTCAGAATAATATTGTACACAATGACACTTCATTTTAATCTAATTATTACTATAACTATTTTATATTGTATATTTTTAAAATAATATATTTTAAATATTTAAAATATTTTAAAATTGTATTAATATTATTTATATGAATACTTCTTATAGGTTTCTTTTATTGTATTATGTGTGGTTTACAAAAACATGTATATATATATATATATATATATATATATATATATAATAAATTATTTTATAATATAATTTGTAATATATATTTATTATTTCTATATTTAATTTTAATATAAATATAATTATAAATTTTGTAGAATTTAAAACTATAATAATACGTATTTTTGTTTTATATATTCTATAACATTCTTAATAATATTAACTTAAGAAGTAACAATTATTTTAAACGCCATAAACGTTTTATATAATATTTTAATTATATGAAAAAAAAAATTAATTCTTAAATATTATTTAATATAAATATAAAAAAAATAATTATAATAAAAAATATTTAAAAAATTATTAATAAGAATAATCTCAATTTCAATATATATATACATATTTATTATCTAATTTTACAAAATTATGGATAATAATGTAAATTAAAATAAATTAGCACACAATTTTAATATTGTTTTTATGGATACATAGATCATTTCAATCCACTTCTATAAAATACATAACGTACATAATTATAATTTAATGTATTAAGAATAGATCAAGTTCTAAATATCAATTAGATAATATATATAAATGTATATTATAAAAATTATTTGATTATATAAAAAATATATAATATAATTGAATAATAACTCAAGGACTATATTTTATCAATTTTAATTTTATTATATTCTCTTTTAATTTCAAATTGGTTTAATTTTTAAACACTCAGTTCTATAGTAGATATGCAATTATACACTACAAAATATAATTCACATATAAATATATATGTAAAATGTGAAATAATTATATAACAAAGCCCAATTTTTTCTTTAAATAAAATAATATAAAAGTAATAATTATTTATATCTATTCTTTTTTTTCTAATTATAATGTATTATGTTTTTAATTAATTTTAATATTATATTTGTTATATTTATAAAAATAAACATCACAATTCAGTAATATAAAGAACTTTATATATATATAAATATTACACATATTCTATATATTAAAATACGACTAACATTATCAGAATTTTAATAACATTTTTAAAAGAATTATTTTATATACATATATAATTCATACAAATTTTATAAAATTAAATTATTATTCAATATACATCAAGAAAAAAAAAAAAAAAAAAAAAAAAAATTAAGAAAAAAATATATTTATATTAGTTCTTAGAGAATATAAATATATTTTTTAAAACATTTCTATATATAGAATAAATTATTTGATAACAAACTAAATGTTATTAATAATATAGGTATAAATTTTAAAAATATATTTTTTCCTTTATAGTTTACATATATTGTATATATATTATTACATCTCTAATTATAATAGTACATATATTAGAAATGATATCTTATAATTTTAAATTAATTATATTTTCAATCATATTAGGAACATTAACCTTAATTTATAATGTAAGAATACAAAAGATGAAAATTATATGTGTACAATACAAAACTATCTTTTTTTATAATACGTTTTAATATTTTTATTCATCATTTCAATATGTTTTTGTAATACAGAATATTTAATTGATATAATTTGATTTTTTATTTTTTTTAATTTCATTTCTCCATTTTTAGAATAACTGTGATGGATTATATAAAAATATAAACTATAAAAATACCATATCGATGCCAACATATTTGAGATTATTAGCAGAATTATCATATGGACTTACAAAAAATCATAAACATGAAAATAATCAATTAAGAGAATACAAAAATACCAATGAAACAAAATACAAGAAAAACAAATATCCAAAAGATGATACAAAGAGAAAACAAAATATACCACAGGTAACAGAAAAGGAAAACACTGAAACATCAAATTTAAATAAATATAAAAAAGGAAAATATGATAAGGAAAATGAAAAACAATCAAATATATCTTCTCGTTCCCTTAAATATTTAGAAATACAAAGAAAACTTTACAATAATTTTTATGTAAAACCAGAAATGTATTTCGAACATTTATCAGATAAATCAAATGCTAAAAATGATAAATCTTGTGAATGGACGAATAAGAAGAAATCATCCGACAAATTATCTTCATCAAATAAAGTACATGATAATTATTTAGATAATTTAAAAACAGGTTGTGTTGGAGGTGCTTCTACGTGTGGGCTTTCGTCTATAATTACAGCAGGATCTGGTATTTATGCTGCTACTGAAGCGGCAGGTGCAGCGATCCCGGCATTTACAGCACAAATTAAAAGTGCCTTAGTTGGTGTAAATTTCTTTTTTACATCTTCGTTGGAAACTGCGATTCAAGGTGCAGCTGTATCTGGGGGATTTACTCATCTTCTTGAAGGATTAGGTACTGTTGGAAGTCCTGCAATTGCTGGTACAT
This sequence comes from Plasmodium sp. gorilla clade G2, assembly GCF_900097015.1. NCBI lineage: Eukaryota > Apicomplexa > Aconoidasida > Haemosporida > Plasmodiidae > Plasmodium > Plasmodium adleri (nom. inval.). The sequence goes on from NW_021628858.1 coordinate 22,984, forward strand.
CGACATTTTTTCCTTATGGTATGGCAATTGTTGCGCTAATTGCTGTAACTATTATAGTGATACTTTTGTATATATGGTTACGAAAAAGAAGAAAAAATTCATGGAAACACGAATGCAAGAAACATTTATACACATAATTTGTTTTTTAAAACATGAAAAATTTTACATGTCAATGATATATGAATTGTATTTTATAATTTACTTTTTCACACATGATATAAAATTATTTGAATAATATTTTCATAATAAAAAAATTTTTATAGACATTAATTACTTAATAAGATAAAATTGTACCAAACAATTACTTTACATAATATATATTTATCACTGTCATATAAAACAAAAATTTACATAATTTGGATGTTAAAATTTTAATTAATATAATATATATTTTTTATTCTTTTGAAATTTATATTTTAATATTTATTTTATTTCTTGTTATTCAATTTTTATATTAAATAAATATTATACAATTAAATTATAAGACAATTTTAGCTATTAATAATATTACTGTTATTTTCCACTTATTCATATATAATGGATATTTTTCAATTAAATTATATCTTATATAATTCAAATAACACCTTATAATTTTATAAAAAGTAATTTAATTTTTTTTTCTTTTAAAAACTATGTCTTATAAAAATTTATTTTATTTTTATTTTAACTTAAATTAGACAAAAATGTAAACTATACATTCAAAATGAAAACAAAAATAAAAAAAAAAATAAACATTATACATACAAATATATAATGTGCCAATGTATATGATAATACATTTTCAAATAACAATGATAAAATAATTTACACGTTTTGGTGATTTCATAAACAAATGAATATTAATGAAATATTTTAATATTAATCATATACAAAATCATTACACAAAATTTAATATATTCATTTATTTAATTATTATATAGGTTTTATATAAAACATTTATTTTAAAATACATAAATATATATTTCAAGCATTATTCTTTATGAGTTAAAATTATAAAAGATACACCAAATATTTGTAATACATATAATATACATAATGATTTTTCGTTTATATAAAAGGTTAAAATATATTAATAGAGATTAAAAACAAAATTAAACCCAATTCCTAAAAATTTTATAGAATTAATATATTGAATAGAAAAATATAATTGAAAAAGATCAACCTTAGTATATTCTTTACTTTCCTATATCACAAATAAAATATTAATATATATATAATTTTAAGTATATAAAACCTTATATTCCCATATTTCATTCGTATTTAGTTCATAGAGTAATAAAATGGTTATTGTCATATATATATATGTTAATAAGTTTGTTAGTTACAGAAAATATTATATATATTATATTATTAAAAACAATTAATAAAAAATATATTATAATTATTCTAATATTTATATAAATGTATACAAATAGGTGTGTATATATATATAAGAGCAAAAGCACTTTTAATTCTATTACATTATATTTAAGAAAAATATATTTATTTTAACATTTATATGTTAAATATAATTATTCATTCTTAAAAATAAAATATGTATATCTATTAAGCTTTATAAGATCACACACATGAAGGATGAAATAACATATTTTTATATAATATTGTATATTCTGCTAAACAAAAATCAATTTATATATATATATAATAAACATTTATTTTATATAATTCAATGGATATAAAACACCTGTTTTTATTAATGTTTTATGCATTCTATAATTAAATATATTTCTCATTTAAAAATTTTAAAATAATTAATTTTCATTAAATGCAAGGCTTGTGCTATTTTTTCTAAAAGTTCCCTTTGATATTTTTCATGTAATTCTTTTTTGAATATCTTAAAATATTCTAAGAACGAATAAATAAATTTTAATATATCATCAAGTGTATGTTTGTCATTAATTAAACTAAAAAATTTAATACTGTATTCTAGCTCTTCAGTTGCTATTTTTTCACAAAGACTAAAAAGATTTTGTTTCCATATAGTGTCATATAACCAATCTTTCCTCTCATCATAAACATCATTATCTAAATATTTTTGTATTAATGATTTTAATACTTTCAATGTATCATCCAAACCTTCTTTGGCAACACCAAGTGTATGAGCCCATATATTTCTAAGATCTTCATTTGATGGACATTCTTTTAAAGAATTTAAAACATCATATAATTCCTTTTCTGATAAACTCTTTGAAATATCATTGTAAGGTTTATTTTCTAATGTAACTGTTTCATTATTATATGTATTTGAAGGACTCTGAATTGTTATATCCAAAGGGTTCATTTTATTTTTTCTTTTCATATCATTATTATTTTCATTTTCAATTTCAGATAAATTTCGTGTCATTATTTCAACATATTTTGTTGATGGAACTATATTCTCCTCATGTACATTCTGTAATAAAAAAATATAGAGAAAAAATAAAAATTACATACATTTAAAATATTATATACCAAACAAATATATAAATATATTTATAACAAACTAATATAAAGCTTTAGAAATATATTATTAACTTACCCATGAGGATAAATAAAATAATGAAATTACACATAAACTTAATGATATAAAAATAAAAGACCTACAAGATATTCTACATTTCATTCTTTGCCTATTTACATTAGTAGAATATAAATTATATTTATGTGTATTAAATTTTTTATTATAAATAATTGCCATATTTTTCAATTATAATTAATTAAAAAAATATATTTTTATATTTATTTTCTTTATAAAATATTTTATATATGAAATTAAAATTTTATATTACAACATATATTTTAATTATTAATAAGGAAAAAAAAATCAAAAAATTGCTATAAATTTTATATTATTGTTATGTGTGTATTACATAATATTTTATATATACATATATATATTATGTTCTAAATATTTCTATAATCTTTTTCGTAAAAAAAAAAAAAAAAATTATAATAATAAATAAAAAAAAATGATAAATTTAAATAAATATAAAATATATAATTTAATTGCTTTTTAATAAAACATAAATATTTATTAAATGTGATCATATAGATTTTTAAAATATAAAATTAAATCATATAAATCTATATATATATAATATTTATTAAATATGATAATAATAATTTTTTGACCATAATATATTATATTTACTAGAATTTATATTAATATATTCATTATATATGTATTTTATATAAATTACACAAACAAATACTTAATATTTTAAAAACATATGAATGAAAATTATTAGAAAAAATATGGGATAATTGTTCACATCATATATCCTATTATGTTTTTCATAATCTAAAGTAATATTTTTATACAAAGAAATATATATATTTATATTTATAATAATAAATTTATACTAATTAAGAAATTATGTTACACTTCATAATAAATGATAAGAATATAAATTATATTTCATTTATAATATACACAACATATATATTATTTAAAATGATTACCATAAAATAAATAAATAAATATATTCATAAAATATATAATTTGAGCTTTTATAATAGTTTATCATAACTTATTTTATTATTAAATAAAAATATGAAATGTAAAAATATATCAAAAACTATTATTCATAAAGTGTAATATATAACTTTAATAACATATAACAAGAAATAATTAAAAAAATATATATATTTATATATTCATAAAAATCCTAATTTGAGCTTTTATAATTATATATCTTAAATTATTATTTCATTAGATAAAAACATGCAATCCTAAAATATACAAACGTATTTTATTATTAATGTGTAATATATAAATTTAATAACACATGAATAAAAAATTAAATTAAATATATACATGCATATATATTTGTATAATATGTGTTATTGTTTTATTTCATAAAATATTAATATTTATTTATATTAAATTATTATATTTATCTTGAATTCATTAAATAAATAGAATACTATAAACCTAATTTTTTAATTAGTTTTAATCATTTTATTAAATAATAAGAAATGTATATATTATATATATTAAACAAGGACATATATTTTATTGTATACATTCATACATCTCACCATACGCTTTATAACAATAAAAGAAAAAAGATTACTACAAAAAAAGAAAGAAATATAATAATAATATCATATTGTTATAAGTCAAAATAAAAATATATATTCCTTACACATATATAAAAAAAAAAGAAAAAAATTGAATGCAAGTATAGAAAAAATATTTTTGAATATTTATATGAAATACAGTTATGTTTTTAATATCAATAAAAAAACATAATGTATATATTGTATTTATTTATATGAATCTTATACACACATTCGCTTATTATTATAAAAAAATATATTAATATTTATATTATAATTGGGATATCCCTCAAAAGAATTTCATTATAATTTAATATCATCATGCTATATTTATTACCACTTGTTATTTATGGAACAAATGAATGAGTTAATCATTATTTAATAAAAAAAATTCAAAATTCAAAATAGTCTAATTTAAATTATGTTCAAAAAATTATATGATACTTAAAAAAAAAAATCAATCATATGTGTATGTAAATATAAAGATAAATATTATTAAATTTTTTTACTACGTGTTTAAATATACATTAATACATATTTTTTTTTTTATTTAACATCAAACGAATAATAATATACTTTCATAAAGCTTTTTATACATTATTTCATTAAAAACATATATGATTTTTAATTTTTTGATAAAAATATATTTTTACACATGCTTCGAATATATTACATTTGTACATACGACGAAATATATATATTATATAATTTATTATATTTTATGAATACTAGAATAATGAATGAATAATTTATATATTCATTCTGAAAAATTAATAATTTAAAGAAAATTTTACATTATTATATTAAAGGATAGTTACAAAGTTGGAAAAAAAAATAATAATAAAATAAAATAAAATAATAAAAAAAAATTATAAAATAATGTGTATAATAGAACAATAGAAATTACTTTTCTATTCAATAAACTAAAAACTAATAATTCATAGATATTGTAATATGTAAATACAATAAAAACCAATGTTATATATAAAAATATTTAATTTAGATCAAAAACTATATTTGCGTTTCTATGAGAACAAGAAAAAAAAAATAATCAAATAAAATATATTATACTATATATTAATTATTTCTTATGCTTTCTATTATATTCATCTTTGTAAGGCCACAACCATGTAACAAGTAACCAAGTAAGAACACATAAGATTATTATTAATAATGCAGTTCCTTCAGAAACGATAACCAAAGCTATTGCAGCAGTTTTTAGTTTTAAAAGGGATAAAATCAACAAAACTATATGACTAATTAAGGATGTGTATCCCAATCCCGCTATAACATTTTTTAGAATATTCCAAAAGGTTTTTCCTTTGAATATCATTTTGTATAATACGTCCTTTTTTGTTACTATTTTTTTTTTTCTTTTTAAAGAGATATTTTTTTTATGATATTTATTATATTCCTTATTTAATTTATCATTTAAGGCATTATAACCTATCATATTTTTTTCATCCAGTATTTTATTGCCCACTCTTTTATCGTTTAATTTAGAAACTACTATATCTTCATTATTTACTCCTTTACTATTTTGTACATTTAATGTAGATAACCTATTATGTAATCGTTCATATGTAATATGTTGTGACAAAATTCTTGCATATTTATCTAAATATATTTTATTATGATTCCCATTATTATAAGCTCCTTCTTTATAATATGACTGTAAATGTTAAAATATATATATATTTTAATCAATGAATTACATCTTAACAAATATATGTATTAGTATAAATATATTATATGTAAAATTATATAAAAAAAAAAATAATTTCATCCTTTTAATAATGTGTGCATGTTACCTTAAACTTTAATGATATAATTAATATTATAAAAGTATATAAATATATCCTAAAATAGCTATTATTCATATTATATTTAATTTTATCTATTTTTTATAGTTTTATATATTATTCATAATATTTTCCCAATTCAACAATTTTTTATAGAAAAATGCATATATTATTAATTTTAAATTAAATTGTTATTGATATGTTTTTAATATTATTATTTATTACATTTCTTTTTTAATATTTATAAAATTATATAATCAAAACATACATATGTGCGCAACAAATTATATATATATATAATATTTTTAAATAATATTATTTCTTATGCATTGTCATGATTTAAAAATATATTATATAAAATAATATAAAGATTTAAAAATATATATATTATTATTTAAGAACAGTAATATAAATATATGTGGTTATATATAATATATAATGTAATATAATAAACAAATATATATAATAGTTATTTAAATATGTGCTATCTTTTGTGTAAATTAAATAGATTACATGATCAATGTTATTTTCCCTACATTATTAATATAAACATTATTGTAAGGATAATTTTAAAATATTATAATTTCCACATAGTAATTAAATATAATTTATTAGGATTATTTATTTTCTTATATAGGAATACACCTACTTCTATTTCTTCTATTAAACTAAATATATATAATATTATATATGTATTTTTAAAATTTTATTTAGTAAACACATTTTTAATTCGAATAAATAAATAATTAATATATAACATATGAGAAAATTATACTCTTAAAATTATTAAAATAGTTAATATATATATTATTGCACGTAAAGAAATTACTATTATTTCTTACATTATATATAGGATAAATATATTATATTTAAAATTAAATGATCGAGGTAATATTATATTTAAATTTTATAAACTATAATTTTGTTAACAAACTCAATATAAATTAAATTATATATATAAAAATTCAAATAGAGATCAAATTTATATTTCAACAATACTTAATTAAAAATAAAATTATTCATGATATATAACAGTACAGAGTTAATATATATAAATATAAATATATATCACGTTATCAATGAGCTTGTTTTTCTTAAGGTATTTCTTCATCTTAAAATTCTTATAAATATATACTGTTTAATATACATATTATTTGAATTTTCCTTTTTTTTTTATCTTACATATAAAATAAATAAAAATTCAGATAAACAAAAAGATATTATAAAAAAAAAGTAAAATAATAATTATAGATATAATCCGATATAAATTATAAAAAAATATTTAATATAATATATTAATAATTACATAATAAAATATTTTATATATTATATAGGCGAACATTTTATAAGTATCATAAATTTTTTAAAATTTATATTTTTTGCATTAAAATATATTAATACATAATTTTATACTATATTTATTTGTTTTAATAATATAATTATAATTTAGAAATTCTTTTAATAATTTAAAAACAAAATCCTTATATAAGAATATAATATTTTTTATATATTTAATAAATTAGTAACAGTTAAACTACAAATTGGATATATAATTACTATATTTATATAATAATATTTTAATGTAATAATGTAGTTTAAAAAATGCGTATCTTTTATTCATTATTAAACTTCCTTTTACCATGTATTTTGCTAGCACAATTATACATATTTAATAAGGTAATATTAATATATATATATTCAGTATTATATTGTGCTTTATTATATATTTATTAATACATTAAAATATATACTTTCATTATATATATATATATCATATTTCTTTATAAACTATAGTTCTTATATTCTTTGCATCCACATGCAAATATAATATTAAATGGAGCTAATCATACAGTAAATAGGACCTTATCGGATTCATTTAATTTACCAGACAAAACAAAATTACGAACTTCAAATAATAATAAAACATTGCATAAAAATACAAGAGATATAAAAACTGTAAATTCAAAAATATATAATAAGGGATATTCAGATGATAAAAATAATATAAATGAAGTAGATATAATAGAATATGATGAACCAAAAAAAAATGAAATATTAGAAGATCTATTGGAAGAGTATGATGAAGAAATGAAAGAATTAAACGAGACCAACCAAAAGCCATTTTATAAAAGAGCCTTACTCTTATTAGAAGTTTTCGATAATATATTTATAGACAAATTAATAGATATGAATATACAAAAAAAGAATTCATCATTGTTAGATCATGCAGTTGTTAACTCAACATTTATTACTAGTAGATATTCAATATTAGGATTACCCATGTTAATTTATCTTATTAGAAGTTTTGAATTTTTGAATAGATATGAATAACAAGGAATTAATTAAAATTGATAAAAGAATCATTTTATAGTGGAACACATGTTACCCATGTGTATATACAATTAAATTCTTATTTTGTGTATAATGTGTGTATTAAAATAGAATAATTATTTTAATACACAAAATACATATTTTTCTATTATATTTTAAACCTTTTGTATTAATATAATATTAAATAACATTAGCTATATTTCTTAAAATATTCGAGATTTTTATAGTAAATAATAGTATTAATAATAAATTTTTTTTTTTTTTTTTTTAAGTAATATATTAATGGAAAAGAATTATTATATAACTTCCCTTTTTTATTTCCTTTTTTTCTCATTTTAATTGTAGTACTATATAATTTACATATATAATACAATATAATTATTAATAATATACTGTATTTATATTATATATCTAGTTATATAATTCTTATAAAATATGTTTACATGATATAAAATTCAAATTGTAATTTAATTAATAGCATAGACATGAAATACATCCATAATAATTTATATATTTCATAAATATAAAAGTAACTATTATTTATAATGTATTATATTATTACTCCTATAGCAAAAGAATAAGACATCCTTTATGATGTCATAAAATTTTATAATAAATAATGATATGTTTTACATATAACTAAGAATATTATCTTATGCATCATATAATAAAAAATTCACTTTAATAGTTAGATATAAATAAAAAATATTTTTTAATAATACTTTTTTTTCTTAAATTTATAATAATACTAATAATAATTTAATTCAATCTAAAATATAAATCTGTATTTATATAATATTACAATTTCATAAATTCAATATGTGAATATTCATAAGAAAATATAATATATTTATTAATAATTCTATGATAAATAATTATAATTTATTTAATATCAAAATATATATATTAAATATGTGTCAACATTTATTTAATAAACTAAATTATTTAATAATTTTAAAATAATTATATATTATATATTTTTCGTTAGAATTAAAGTATGAATAAATAAATAATAATATAACATTGATAATAAAGACAAAAGGAATTAATTTAGCATAAAATATCAAAATGTTATTTATTAATAGAAGAATATTACAAATTATATATTTATAAAATAGTTATAATATATATTTAGATATAATTAAAAGAAAAAAAAATTATCATATACATTCAGAAAAATATCAAGTATATAAAAGAAATTTATACACTTATACGTTATTATAATTATAAAACGTTATCACATGATATAAAATTTATATAAATAAAATTTTTTTATACAATATATTGCAAAAAAAAAAAATAAAAATCAAAATGAAAATAAAAATAAAAATTCAATAAATAATAGGAATCATATATTTTTTTTTATTTTTACAAAATTAAACATTTTATAATATTTAAAATTTTTATATAAAAAAATATATAAACAAATGAAAAAGCAAACCACAAAAAAAAAAAAATAATAATAAAATATAAATATAAAAACAAAATAATATTTAACATTATATGAACAAAATATTTAATAAACTAACATATATTAATATTTTCTTATTATTAACTTAAATATATATATATTTTTTCTTTTTAATCCTTCTTATACGTTTACTTGTAGTTCTTGGGGTGTCTTCTGTATTATATTTCTAATTTCATTTGCACTTTTATCTCTTTCATCACTATATGGTAATGGCCTTTTTATTTCTTTTCTCATAGGCTTTTCTTCACTTTTTCTTAATGCTTTTTTTTGAACTGACTTAGGAACAGGTTTTTCTTCATTTTTTCTTACAGGTGTTTCAACTTCTTTCAACAAAGCATCTTTTTCATTTTGGCTTCCATTTTTAATTTCATCTTTACTTCCTTTCCTAATTTCATCTTTACTTTCTTTCTTAATTTCATCTTTACTTCTTTTCTTAATTTCATCTTTACTTCCATTTTTAATATCATCTTTACTTCCACTTTTACCATTATTCATACTACCCGTGCTACTGCCTTTTAATTTTTCTTCATATTTCTTTTTAACGTCATCTATAAAAAATGAAAAATCTTTAAATACATTAAATCTTCTTATTTTCAATGTTGGCGTAAGGTAGTTTGTGGTGTCCCATGGTTTGGAAGTCAAGTATATATCATTAATAACATTGTATCTATTTAAATTAGTTTTTTTAAAAATTTCCATCATTTTCCCCTTTACATAATCAACATAAATAGTCTCATTTAATATTTCATCAATTAATTTTTCTGAAAAATTGTTCTCATCTAAACCAGTTATTTTTAACATATTATCATTCTTTAAACTTATAAATAATTTATATTTGTCCACAGAAAGAATGCCTAAAGGACCGTCCATAGAATCATCACCATATGCGACACAAAAATTTACAAATGGAATCTGTGAATACAAATTATTTATCATTTCAGTTTCTATGTATTCACCTTGAGATAATTTAACTAAACCCTTTGATCTATCTAAAAATGTTAAAGAACCATTATCATTAATTTGTACAATATCTCCTGTTTTAAAATAACCATCTTTTGTGAAAGCATTTTCTGTACATTCCTTTTCTAAAAAGTACCCACTAAACATAGAATCACTTTTAATTAATAATTCTCCTTTTGGTACAGTATCTGTAGCAGTATAAATTTCCCACGTTCTTACCTTATATCTTGTACTAGGAGAAACAGCTACTCCCATACTTTCTGTGTTACTATCTTCTACATCTTGTAAAAATATGGGACCAGTAGTTTCTGTTAAACCATATCCTTGATAATAATTAACATTTAACAAAACACTTAACCCCTCAGCAACTTCGGGAGATAGTTTCCCACCACCATTCAAAATAACATCCATATTAGGGTTTATCTTCTCCTTAATTTTACTTGATATATTAGTAATACCTTCAACAACTTTACTAAAATTTCCATTATTTTTACCTTTACGCAAATTTATAGCCTGTTTTGCTATCCACCTCTTACAACGTGATAAATTATTAATTTCCGTCATAATAGTTGCATACATTCTATTGAAAACCTTTGGTACTCCTAATATAATTTCACCTCTTGAATTACATATGTCTGTATTCAAAAATTTTATATCTCTACTCCATATATTTAATTTTACACCCAAAAATAATGCGATAAAAACAAGAATTCTTTCATATACATGAGATACAGGTAAATATGACAAATGTGTTGTTGGAGGATATTTTTTTAATATATTACAATCACATAAAGGTATTACACCATTATACAAATTCTTATTACTTAACATAACACCTTTGGGTGTACCAGATGTTCCAGATGTATACACAATGGAAGCAATAAAATTAGGATCTTCATTTTGAATTGTAACATTGGTCACTTCTTTCTGTGTCATATTATCAAATAAGATAATACTCAACCCAACTGTTTTAGCTTTTTCTTTTAATGTATTAATGGTTTCTATTTTTTCATTATCATATTCTAAGGAAGCCAAAATGGTATCTTCTCCCTTACCAGACTCATTATAATTGGATTTATTACTACTTTTTCTTGAACCATTATTACTTTTTTCTACATTTTGTATGTTCACTTTACTAGGTTTGGTTAAATTATCTAGTATTATGAGCTTTTTCAAATATGGCAATTCATTTTTACGATTTAATATACCTTCAACCAAATCCAAATCTAAACATAACCATTCTAATTTTGTATTATTTAATATATCTATAATTATATCTATACTGAATTTAGAGTGCATTACTAATGTTGTGACCCCACTCATCATACAAGCAAAATCAGTAATTAACCAGTTAGTTGAATTATTACCATATAAACCTAATAATCGAAATTTCCCATTATTTTTTTCTTCATCATATATTTTTTCTGGAATACCTTTACCTTCATAAGTATTCAAAGAATCACTAAACGAAAATACTTTTTTAAAAAATGTTCCATATGTTATATAATTTTCAGGTTCTCCACGAAAATTTTCAACTATTGCTAATTTATTATTATCTAATTTATATTTATCTAAAAAAAATTTCATAAGATGTTTATATTTATATATTGAACTTTTCTTTTTATAATCTTTCATACAGTAAACGCTCGATTCATTTTTATTTTCTGCACTTTTACATATTTCGGCGAAATCCTTTATTCTATTACTAAGTTGTGTCCGAAATGGTAAAACATAAACTACATATATAACAAACAAAAGAAAACATAATGTAATATTCATTTTGTTCTATAAGAACATTGACAATGTGACAAAAATATAAAAATATATATAAATATATATATATTACAAATATACTACAATTAATTATTATATTTAATATATTATAATAAAAATAAAAACAAATTAATATAAAATCTTGTTATTATTCAATATATTATATGAAATAGTATATTTTGAATATAGAAAATATATTCCCAACAAGAATTTAATAATTAACAAATATATATAGTTTTTTTTTTTTTTTTTTTTTTTAATAAATATATTTTATATTATATATCATCTTATTTTTTTATCCTTTACAAATTTGTGGAGATTGTATTTATATATATATTTATAAAAATAAAATTAATTAGGCAATTACATAAAAAAAAGAAATAATAATTTATAAATATTAAATATATATATGTATGTATAATAAATGGAATCTTAAAAAATTAATTTCTCATTATATATATAAGGACAATTTAAATATTTATATATATATATACTCTTTTAAATACATATTTTTATGTTCATATATGTGAATATTTTGCTTTACTTATATTTTAGAATTCTTATTTTTCCATCATATTTTAAAATAAATGTTATTATTTATTCTATAACTTTATATATATTATATTGGTTATAGTATGTATAATGTTTTACTTAAGGTAGCATTTAACATTAAAATAAAAACAATACATTTAAAAAAAAAAAAAAAAAAAAAATTAAATCAAAATATATATAATCCTGTAAAATTATTTTTCAAATATATTAAAATATATAATATATTATAATTATTTATTTTTCTTTTGCATTATAACAATGAACTACATAGATCTATATATATTTTTTTTTTTTATTATTCCTATATAAAGTATTTTTCTATTTATTAATTTATTGCATGTATATTATGCAGATTCATTCTGTGATGACCAATTTATTTTATGTATTATTATTTATTTATTATATTTATTTTATTTTATTCGAAAATACTTATTTTAATATTTATATTTTACCATTGTTCCTTTAAATAGTATTGTTTATTTTTATTTTTTTTTTTTAAATTATATTATTAAATCATATTGAAATATCAATTTACTATATTTATATATATATATTAATAAGTAATTATATTATTTTTATATATTGGATATTTATTTTTTTTTCTCTCCCTTTTTTTTTTTTTTTTTTTTTTTTTCAAGTTATTTTAAACATAATAATTTTAAAATACTGATATGTTATCAAAACTAAATATATTTATATATATAATTTTATTTTTCCTTTTATACTTATTATTTTAAAAATATATTTATAAATATATATTTTATGATTATATCTAATATATATATATTTATATTATGATAATAAATATATATTTAATAAAAGTCTAATTATTTATATAAGTAATAGAACTTTTTTTATTATTATAGTTTTAATGTTTTATAATTACACGATTATAAATAAATTGTTAATATATTAAAACATATTTTATATTTTTAATACATTGGGTACATAACGTAAAATTGTATTTGTGTTTTATAATATACCAAAATTAAATTTATATTATAAAGATATATTTTTCTTTATTTCAAACGTATTTTGCATTTTTTTTTCATTTACTTTTTTTGAACAAAAAAAAATAAATACATGTTTTTAGAATTGTTTTAGAGATATATTTTAAATATATAAAATATCTTCAAATATTGTATATATTTTTTTAATATAATAAATCATTGCTATATAAGCTAAAACAAAATCTGTTATATTTGTTCATCTGATTTTAAATTTTTATCTTAAGAAAATATTATATCATAGAATTAACATTTCATAATAATATTAATCCTTTTTATTTTACATTACCATTTACTTTTAAGATATAATATAATAATACACAAACAATATATTATATATATATATATATATATATATATATTCATTTTTATTGATAATAATATAATACATATGAACATTTTAATACATCAATATACAAAATATATTATTTTTACGTATGACCTTTATAATCTCTATATAATATTAAATTATATTATTACTACTAACATTAATCAAAATATAAAAAGATATTTACCAAATATTTCTTATTTGTTTGAAATAAAATAATGATTATTTATACGTTAATAGTACAAAATATAGTTAACATTATAATGATACATTTTATGTTTTCCAATTTATACATTTAAAAAAACTAAAAGGAAAAAATATGGATCGTTATATAAAAAATATTTTGTAATATTTTAATTTTAATATTATTTAAGACGATATAATTTTTTCTTCAATAAAATTAATGTTATCTATATATATTCATATAAATTTATATATAAATAAATAAAATACAAAATATGCCCATCACACATATATTTGCATGATAATATATAGATACTAAAATATAAATAAATAATTAATAATTTATTATTATTTTTAAATTAGAAAAAAAATATAATAAATCATGAAAACAAATATATATATATCTTTTGTTCAATCTTTATTTATGCAATATAATATAAACAAAAGTTCCTATTAATTATATTATATCAGGTTTCTTATAAAAAATTTGTGTTCATATATTTTTTAGCAACATGTAATGTTATTTATTGTACATGTTTGGAAAAAATTAATTTCTTTGTCAATCTTTCATAATATTTTAGTTTTTATTCTTGAGATTTTTAAAATTTTTTTATAATACATTTCAAATTTCTCTGCAGTATATTCAATACTCCGAGGTTCTATCTTTTATTTTCTTTATTTTAATGTATAAGGATACTTTATATAATCCTTCTTATACTTTTTGTAATATTTTTAATATATTATTATTAGATCTTTCAAAAATCATATAAAACCTTAAAATTCTTTTGTAGTAACTTTGTAATGTTTTGTCTTCTTTCTTTATTTTTTCTATTGTACCACATATAGAAATAATTCATAATATAATTCAAATTAGACAGTTCATCGTGTAAACTTAATTGGTAAAATATTAAAAAGTTCCTTTCTAGTATTTTCAATAATACATACTAAATTTCTTCATTTTAATAGCAACTCTAATTTTCATTAATTAGTTATATATATAAATAATTGTCCTTAATATCTTTTATCAAAACATTATATAAATTATAAAGGATTATTATTTTCCAAGTATAGTTTATAAAATTCTTTTTCAAACCTTAAAGTAACTACTTTTTTTTTTTTTTTTTATTCCTTACAACTAATATTTTTTTTATGTTTAGCAACATACATTCATATAAATTATACAAATTATATTAAAATAATGCCAACTTTATATGAAGCAAAAGAACATAAATATATTTCGAATACATTTTTATATTTTAATATGTGATAATTAAATATTATAAAACATTTGTGGTAAAAAAAATTATATTACTATGATATATTAATATTTAAATGAAATCGTTTATTATTCTTAAATGTATAACAAATTTATTTTTGTAATATATTTCTTTATTATATTTAATATACATAAGGAATAATGTACAAAAAAAAAAAAAAAAAAAAACAAAAGAAAATTTTTATATAAACACAATAATGTGTGTAAATATTAGAAACGTAAATATTTATATAAAATATATTATAAAAATAATATTTCTATAAATAATTCATATAAATATATAAGCATATATATATTTTTTTTTCTTCATATTATAAATATCATAAAAACAAAATATAACTTATAAACAGTTTTCGTATATATATATGTAATAGACATGTTTTTTAAAATTTTCCACTTATTTCCAATATTAATTTCTTAAAAATGTAATATCTATTTTCTTGTACATAAAAATATATTACAACAAATATGAAATAACAAAAACAAGAAGCAATTTGTAATTATTAAAATAGATAATATATTAATCAATTTGTATTCTTTAAATTTTAATATATATATATATATATATATATATATATATATATATATATATTGAATATATATTTATAAAATTTATTACTATGATTTGTATTAAAATAATTTAAAAAATGTACATACCTAATAATTTTATCTTTTCAAGTGGTTATCACATTTTATTCCATTAAAATATTCATATATATATATTTTTTTTTTATTATTATTATAATATTTGTTGATTATATGTTACTTACATTACAAAATATTATGTATACAATATATTTATTAAAATTAAATAACAAAGATATTATAATTATTCTAATTTTTAAATACTTTTGTATATAGATACATATAAATTATTCTTTATGCAATAACCATATTATAAAATGAGTATAAATATATTTATTGATAAAAACACACATATAATTCTATCATATTTAAGAATCAAAAAATAAACATTTACTTTTGTTTTTTTAACATAATATTATATTCTTAAAAATAAAAAAATAATATATTGATATAAAAGGTTATTCTAAAAATAAATTCTATTAGTGTATAAACATAAATAATGAAATAACACATATTTATATATTTCTATGTATTACTCTAAAAAATAATAATTACATATATATATATAATAAATCGTTACTCTTTTAAAATATATAATTATTTTTCTAGAACAAAATAAATTTAAAAAACATTACCTATTAGTATTTTAAATATAATATAATTAAAAATATATATTTTTTAAATTTTATAATAATTAATGTTTCAATAAATTGGAGGCTAGTGTAGTTTCTTTTGAAAGTTCCTCTTGATGTTTTTTATGTAATTCTTTTTTTAATGCTTCAAAAAATTCTAAGAATGAATAAATAAATTTTAATATATCATCAACTGTATGTTCACCATTAATTAGACTGTAAAAATTTTTAGTGTATTCCATCTGCTGTTCTGCTATTGTTTCACAAAGACTAAAAAGATTTTTTTTCCATAAACTGTCATATACATAAGATTCTCCCATGTGATTTTTACTTCCAATAACATCATTGTCTAAATATTTTTGCATAAATCCCTTCAATTCTTTCTGTACATTAACAAATCCTTCTTTTCCAACACCAAGTGTGTGAGACCATATATTTATAAGATCTTCTTTTGAGGGGTGTTCTTCTAATGATTTTAACACATCATATAATTCCTTTTCTGTTAAATTCTTTGACAAATTATTATATTGTTTATTTTCTAATGTAATACTTTTATTATTTTTTGAACTTATTGAACTCTCATTTGTTTCATCCAAATGATTCATTATATTTTTTCTTTGCATATTATTATTATTTTCATTTTCAATTTCAGATAATTTTCTTGATACTATTTCAATAAATTTTGTAGATGAAACGATATTCTCCTCATGTACATTCTGTAATAAAAAATATAGAGAAAAAATAAAAATTACATACACCTAAAATATTATATACCAAACAAACATATAAATATATTTATGACAAACTAGTATAAATATTTAGTAATATATTATTAACTCACCCATAAAGATATATAAAATAATGAAATTACATATAAACATAAAGACATAAAAATGAAAAACCTACAAGGCATTCTATATTTCATTCTTTCCCTATTTAAATCAGTAGAATATAAATTATATTTATGTGTGTTAAAATTTTTATTATAAATAATTGCCATATTTTTTTTAGTAATAACTAATTATAATAATAAATTTATATTCTAATTTGTTTTTTAATTTATATTAATTATGAAATTAAATTTTTTTTTGTTACAATATAATGTTATTATAAATAAAGTCTAAATACAAAAATTTTGTTACAAAATTATTATTATTATTATGTGTGTAGTAAATATTATTTTATATATAGATATGTATTATATTTAAATATTTATATAATATTTTTCATTAAAAAAAAAAAAAAAAAACAGAATCAAATTAATATTAATTTTAAATATATGTATCATTTATTATATAATTGTGGTGTAATAAAACATAAATATATATTATAATATTAAATATCAGAATTTATAATTTTATAATATAAAATTAATATCATATAAATCTATATGTATAATAAATATTTTTTAAATATGATAAATATAATTCCTTCAACATAATATATTATATTTACTAGAATTTATATTAATGAATTAACTATATATATATTTGGTAGAAATAACACATATATATATTTAAATTTTTTTAAAATGTATAAATGAGCATTATTAGATAAAATATAAAATTAAATGTTAAAACCACATATGGCTATTTTTATTTTTCATAATCCAAATCAATATTTTTATAAAAAGAAATATATATTATTTTTAATAATATATTTATATAAATTAAAATATGAATACACACTACATGGTAAATAACAATACTATAAATTATATTTAAATTATTATAAAAAATAAAAAAATTTATAAATAGATATATTCATAAAATACTTAATTTGGGTTTTTATAATAGTATATCATACTTTATATTGTCATTTAATAAAAATATATGTAATGTTAAAATATACAATATAATATTATTTTAAAAGTGTAAAATATATCCTTAATAACATATAACAAGAAATAATTAAATTATACATCTACTTATATATTTAAAAAAAAAATTTTTTTTGAGCTTTTATAATAGTGTATCTTAACTTATTTTGTCACTATATATAGCAATATTAAATATATAAATATATCAAAAAAATATTATTCAGGAAGTGAAACATATAACTTTAATAACACATAAAAAATAATTAAATTAAATTAAATTATATATATATTATATTTGTTATTACTCTATTTCATAAAATATTGATATTTATCTATTTATATTATATTATAATATTTATCTTGACATCATTAAGTAAATAGAATATTATAAATCTAATGTTTCAATTAGCTTCAAATGTTTTTGTCATTATTAAAAAAATATATTATGTATATATTTAAAAAAAAAAAAAAAAAAAATTTATTTTATTTTACACATTCATACATCACATTATAACCTTATTAAAAATAAAATAAAAAATATTACTATGTAAAAAAAGAAATATTATAATAATAATATCTCTATAGGAAAATAATAAATATTCCTTCCACATACATAAAATATATATATATATATATATATATATATAAGATTTATATAAAACACGATAGTATATATTAATAATTTTTATATAACTATAAACTTTTTATTTTTCATTGATTTATATATTACACATTGTATATACAACTTATAAATATATTTTAATCGTCCTCTAAAATTATATAAAATATTATTATTTTTATTTTTACATTTAATAGAAAATACTCATACTTATTAATTATTTAAATAAATTATATGATTTTTTTAAGACTTTGAATAATAAATTATAATAACTTATATTATTACATAAAATTATATCACATTTTTCATATTAATATGATATATATATAAACAATAATATAACAAAATATGTATTATGGATAGTAAAAGATAAATTATGCTATATATATAAATGTGTACAGCTTTTCAAATGGTAAAACAAATTATATCATATAAAAAAAAAAAAAAAAAAGAAAAAAATTGAGAAAAATTGAGAAAAAAATTGAGAAAAAAATTGAGAAAAAAATTGAGAAAAAAATTGAGAAAAAAAAGAAGCATAACATTTAGTTGTATACATCTGTCAATATATTTATATATTTATTAGAATACAAGCACATAACTAATTCTAATATATTTAAAAAAATATATAAATAAGTACATTTATATGTTTAATATAATGATTGTTTCTTAAAACAAAAATATATATATTTAATAAATTTTGTTCAAGCATATACAATAAGGATTAAATAACATATTTCTATATAATTTTGTATATTCTAAAAATTTCCATATTTACATATATATATATATAATTCAATTGATTTCAAATACATGTTGTATTAATATTTTATATATAAAATAATTAAAATTATGCCCATATTTCTTTCAATTCTTAAAAAAAAAAAAAAATCATTTTTTTTTTTTTTTCATGTTTTGTCCAATTTTTTGTAAGAGTTCACTTTGATGCTTTTCATGTAATTCCTTTTTTAATGTTTCAAAATGTTCTAAGAACGAATAAATAAACTTTAAAATATCATCAAGTGTGTGTTCACCATTAATTAAACTAAAAAACCTATTAGTGTTTTCTACTACTTCACTTCCTACTGTTGTACAAAGACTGCTTAAATTTTGTTGCCATATATTATTATATAAATACTCTTCGCGTCCCATAATATCATGACGATAAGTATCATTATCTAAATATTTTTGTATTAATCCTTTTAACTCTCTCTGTATATCATCAAGACCTCCTTTGGCAACACCAACTGTATGATTCCATATATTTCTAAGATCTTCTTTTGACGGGCATTCTTTTAATGAATTTAATACATCAAGTAATTCCTTTTCCGTTAATTGTTTTGACATATCATTATAATTTATATTACTTATTGAAATATTACTTTGATTTTCTACATTAGTATTTTTCATATCATTATTAGTACTATATATATTTTGCTGTACCTTTTGTTCATTACATTTGTTATCATTTTCATTGGATTTTGTTTTATTCGTGTCTTCTTTTCTAAGTTTAAAAATTTTTTTCCTTTTTGAACGCTTAGTATTTCTTTCTGCCTCACCTAAATTGCGTTTATACACACTAAAATTTTTAACTATTTCTAAGCTTTTAATTTCTAAAGAATTCTATACAAAAAAAAAAAAAAAAAACTTATATAATATATTACATATTATACATTAAAATGAATTAAAAAATACCTTAATTAACACTAAATAAATATATATCTTCAACTTACATTTAGAAAAACATAATAAAATCCAATCATGAATAAACTGAAGAAAAAAACTTTAAATGAAATATATTTTAATTTTCCTTTTTGGTTCTGATCAGAATTGTACAAGGGAAAAAGATAACAATTTTTTTTATTGATCTTATAAAAAAAATTTTATTCTTTTTTTGTTTAATATAAAATTAATGAAATTAAGACAAATTATAATATATATATGTCTTAAAAAATAAAAATAATTGAATTTGTAAATGAATTATATATATATATATATATATATTATATTTATTTTATAATTTAATTAAATATAAAATATAAAAGAACAAAATATTTAATTAACGAAAAAATATTCTATCTATTTTTAAATAATTATATTTAAACAACTATACAAATTATTGATTCGATAATATTTAAATTCCTCATAAATCAATGATTTTATAATTATTATTAATTATAATAAACATGTTCTATTTTTTTTTTTTTATATAAAACATTCTGTAAATGTATAATATAATATAAATTTCATTATTATAATACATAGGATAAAATTAAAAAAAATATTTGCATGTATATTTTTTTTTTTCAAGATACCTTATTATATATATTTTATATATATACTTTTAACATGCTAAAATATTTGAATCAACTCACATATTAACATTTTTTAAACTGTAGAAGTCGATTAATGTATTAATCATCATTGTTTTAAGATTATAATTATGATATTTATTTAATTATTATTATTATTATTATTATTATTAAATATATATATTTTTTATTTGTTCTTTTTCTTTCGTTTTGTTCTTTATATTATATATATTTCTTTTTATACATCAATATTTTTCATTTAACATAAAATTATGTAGTTTATATATTTTTTAATATATATATGTATATATTTATTATAATAGTAAATATTTATTTCATATATTCTAAAAAACGATTGTTGTTATGAAAATAATATTAAATATAACAGCATTCAAAATAATTATAAAAAATAGAAAAATATACTTTTTAATTCAATAATAAAAGAAATATTACAAAAATTAATTTATTACAAATAAGAACAAACTTTTTTTAAACTTTAAAATATTATATTATAATTAAATATATAATAATAAATACATATTATATATTTTCTTTTATTCTATAAATAAAATATATAATGTACAATAAAACTTATATTTAAAACACAATTTAATTTTTTTTCGTTAACATACAAAATGAAACAATATATTATATGTGAAAAAATAGTATAAAACATATATATATGTATATTCAATGAAATCAAATAAAATATAACAACAACATGATATGCATATACTCATATATATATTTACAATTGTTTAAATATAAGAAGTACTAATATATATTTATATAAATGAATATGATAATTAAATAGGAATATAATTTTAATACCTATATTAATCAATATATATATTTATTTATTATGTGATGTTTTTACATAATATTAAAATATAAATTTTATTTATATCAAATATAGGAAAATATTTATTTTATAGACAGGAGAATTAATTATTTTTCTCTTTTTATTTTCATATATTTTATTAGATAAGACATTTCATTTATTATATTATATAATTTAAAGTATATATGTAGTTATTATTTACAATACTTAACATTTTTAATTTTTATAAAGATTATATTTATATAAAAACAAAAAAAAATGAACTTATATGTACTTCAATTTTTTTTTTTTTTTAATTAACGGAAATGTTCTTACGAAAAATAATATATTACCCTTTTAAAATAATAAAGAATAAGAATAAATTTTATTAATTTTTTTTTTTTTTTTTTTTTACTTTTATGACTGTGGTTATAAATTTTGTTATTATATACTATTTCTACATAGAATAATTTAAATAATATAAGTCTAAAATAATTATCAAACACATTAATTACAAAACAACACTATATATATATATTAAAATGAGATGTACATAATATTGTCTTCAAGTTTTATATTACTATTTTTTCTTTACAAATAATTACATTTATCTGTATATAACATATTTTTTTTAACAAAATAAACCTCAAAAAAAATATCATTTTAATAATAATAAGTTGTGAAAAAAAGAAATTAATAATAGTAATAATATTTTATATTATATATTATAAACCTAATATGATAATAATATTTAGAATGTATGTGATTATTTAAATTATATTAATTTATAATAATTTATTAATATAATATTAATAATGGAATAGAATATATATTTATAATATAATATATTACATTATGTATCATTTCTTACCAGTAATTTAATAAATATATATTACGTTGTGCTTTTACAAAATGAAATATAATTACACACATTAACAACATATAAATGTATATATATTTATATATTATAAAACACTATTTTATATGAAATTATAGTATTATATAATTAAAGAAGAAATTAAAACATTTCATACTGTACATATAATAAAATATTATATATTAAAATTTTATATAAACATCTAACTTACACATATATATATTTTTGGACATTCCATATATAATAAAATGTTAATAGTATATACACTATATTAAATAATGAAGTAGTATATATATTATTTTATAAATCATCATACACAAATTGCATAATTATGTGTTTTAAATATAAAAAAAAATGTTCTTTTTTTTCTATTAATTATATTATAGTAAATTATTACTACTATAGGTGCATATATATATATATATAATAATGTGTATTACAATATTAGAAGTAGTAATAAATATACAAAAGAATACATTTTTATTTTATACTTAATAAATACCTTTTAAATATATTAATAATATTTTCTTAAATTTTTGTTTTTTCCATAATTATATCTCAAAATATGAAGAAAAAAACAAAACTAAATTAAAAGAAAACTCATATATAAATATAGAAATAAGGAGAATACAATAAATTATGTTATATAAAATATAGTTATGATCTTGTAAAACTCATTTTTCTAACATTTTATTAAAGAAAAACAAATATATATTTCATTTTACCAATTAATAACACCATCAATATATTGATATTTTTATATTTTTGATTTTTAATCGACATTATCGACAAATAATATATATATATATATTGTCATACATATGTAATACCCATTTAACTGATGTTTGAATAACAATTAATAATATAAAAATAATAATAATAATAATAATAATAATAATTTGTTTATTGTAATTTTATTAATTCCATTATATATATATTATAAGAATTATATAGGATTACAAATCATTTTATATATATAACAAAACAGAATTGTCTTAAATATAATATATTTTTTCAAAGTAAATTAAAAAATATATAAATATTTCAATAATATCATATAATTATATAACAATAAAAAGGTACATAATTTACTTTATTATTATTTTTATTTATTTTTATACATACAATTTATAAATTTGTCCTATATAAATTATTTTTTAAATAAATAAAATAATAATATGCATACAATTGTTATATTTTGTCTATTTATATAAAAACATATCTATTATAAATCAAAATAAAATCAAACGTTAATTTCCTTCATAATCATATTTTCATTACACAATATTCATAATACATTCATAGACAAAATATTATATAAAAAAAATAACAAAATAAACATTTTGCATTAGTATATGAGGTTGATTTGAGATAGTACAAATTTATACAACTAATTTTTTTTATTTTTGTTATATAAAAAAAAATTAAAAAATTAGAATTTTGAAAAAATTCCAAAACAAAAAATAGAATATTATTAAAATTGTATATATATTTATTTATATATATTAAATGATATTGTGTTATTATTAAATAACATTTATAATAATATACCTACACATAATATGCACATTAAAGATATATTCAGATAACAATCCTTGAAATTTATATAATAAAATTATTATATATATATGTAATTAATAAACACATTGTGATTAAATTTATAAAATCTAATAAATAATAATATGAAATAACAAAAAATATGTTTATATTTATATATATTTACATGCTTACGAAATTTTCGAACAACACATTTAATCTAAAATTGTAATATATATATATATTTATTTATTTATTTAAATAATAATATAATAAATAATAAAATCAATATATATATTATCAATTAAACCTTTTCTTCATAATAAAATATATAACAATTATTATTATTATTTTTATTATTATTATTATTTTAAAAAAAAGAAAAAAATATTGAATCAATTCAAAAATGAATTATAGAGATAAACTACATATTTTGTATTTTTTTCAAAAATAACTTTTTTTTTATGAAATATTTAAAATATTAATAAATAAATATACATATATATAATTATGTTTTAATTGATATATTAATATAGAAATAAAGAATAATCAATTTTATAATATTTAATTATTAACATACTGTTAATATAAAAATTAAAATAATTCCTTTATATATATATATAGAATATAAAACATAATAACATTAGCTTACACACCTTTATTAAATATTTACATATATATATAATTTAATTATAAATAGTTTCATTTTTATATTTAATATTAGAATAAGTGATGCAAAAATATTCTCAAAATTATACTAAAAAAAAAAAAAAATTCTAATTATTGTTATAATAATAAATTCCTTATTAAAAATTCACATATATATATTAAATTATATGTGAAATACAATATTATCTAATTCAAATATATTATTAGTTTCATATTAAAATTTTGAATATAAAATATATTTTGTATGTGTTTTGTATTAAATTTGTTTTTCTAATAAATAAATTATTGTATTTAATAATTAGCTCAATATATTTTAAATATTAGCTATAATTTATATTATTATTTACACAATGTACTATTAATATTATCATAAATGTAATAGTAATTCTTGTATTTCTTTGTTATAAACAATAATATTATATTTTGTAAATATATCCTTTTTATTTATAAAAATATTATTTATTTTATAGCATTCTGCATATTTATTTATTTATTAAAATAAATAAATAAATATATATATATATATATATTTAAAAAAATAATATTTTCTATATAAATTAATTTTAGAATAAAATTGTAATATAAGTTAAATAAGAGATATTTTTTTCATATAAACATATACATATATAATATAAATATTTGTAAAATATATATTCCTATGCATAGATCAAAACATATTATATAATTTGTATCAAATATAAAATCCCTTAAAAATAAATTATAAATATTGAAATATTTTTTAGCATATATTTAATTTGAATATCATTTCTTAAAATGTGTATAAAACAAAATATACTAAGTAATGATGTAAATATATTTAGTAAATATTTTTACATTATATTAAAGAAAAAAAAAAAAAACTTTCAATATAAATAAATTAAATATTGTTTCATGTATAAGCTGTGTTTATATAAATTATAAAATTTAAATATATCTATAATTAATTTTTTTAATAAAATTAATTTTGTTATTATATAATATATATGTATTAATCTATTAAAATAAATTACTATTATTTTATTTATTATTATTTTTTTTTAATTTTAATATGTGTATTTAATTGATAAAACTTTTCGCATAAAATATTTTTACACATGATAAAAAAAAAAAAAAAAAAATTACAAAAACATATATAACATAGAACGTATCATTAATCAAATAACAAAATAGTTATATTTTTAATAATATAATGATGATTAAATTAACATGAATTTTATTTGCTTTAAAATATATATTTTTTTTATCTTATTTGATACATTTATATCATCAAATACGGTAAGAACATTATATTAATTATAAAATATATTTATTACTTTTACACTAAAATATATATATATATATTTTCTGTCCTTTAGAACATTCCAAGAACAAATAATAATAAAAATAATAATCCAAAAAATGTAACAACAGATATAACACCTTTAGGACCAGTACCTGATATAATTACATTGGATTATATAAGGGAACTTCTAATACACATTCAATTAATTAAAGATGAAGTAATCAAGGAAAAGTTGAAAAAACTTAAATTATTAAAAAAACAAAGTAAGGATAATAAAAATGATAAAGATTTAAAAAATGAAATTGAGCATATAGAGAAAGAATTAATTGATACTAAACTACTTTGTAAAGATTATATTAAAAATGAATTAGAAGAAATAAAAATATTAAAAGACCAAATTGTGAACGACAAAATAGATCAATATAGATGGAAGGGTGATAAATTGATAGATTATGAATTAAAAAGACTTTTTTTTGAAGCACGATTGAAAAAAGACAAAAAACTATATGAGCAATATATGAAAAAACAAATTCAAAATTATGTGATACAAAAAGAAATTTTAGATTTTGATAAAATTATATTAAAAATATCACAAAATATAATTAATATTCTTATTATAATTCTAATCAAAATTCTAGAAGCAGATTCAAAATCTTGTAAAAAATTTATAAAGGATTATTTCACTGAAATTATAAACGATATTCCAGAAGTAGAATTAACATCTCATAATAAATTTATAAGTATTTTTTTCACTAAAATTATAATGTATATTGCAGAAGTAATATTAGCATTTGATAAATTTTATATAAGTTATTACAATAAAATTACAAAGCATATTCCAGCAGTAGAATTATCATTTGGAAAACATTTAGACGATAAATTGAGAAAAATACACAACAAAGTTTTTAAAAGTAAAAGAAAAAAAAGAACATTTTTCGAGCTATGGAGTGCTTTTCATGATTGGTTAGAAGAAAAAGCGATAAAATATCATATTGGAGGATATACACTATTTTTTACATTAGTATCAACCATTGCAAATATATTAAAGAACACAATTATAGGATGTTCTGCTGCAAATCATGTAGGTGCTACTGTATTAGGATCTCTGATAATTATTATTTGCATTATAATACTTATAATATTCTTTTATTATGTTTATAAATTAATATCAGAATATATAAAATCAAAAAGAGAATGATAAAATTTGTTATATGAACGTCATTAATATATATATATATATATATATAATTTAATTATAAATATATTTATTTTTATATTTAATATTAAAATAAATGATCCAAAAATTCTGTCAAAAATATACAAAAAAAAAAAAAAAAAAATTATTATTATTTTTATAATAAAATGGCCTTATTAAAAATTCATATATATATATATATATATATATATATAAATGTGTGTATATTAAATTATATGTGAAATACCATAATAATAACTAATTCAGAACATATTATTAGTTTAATAATATATATTGAACATAAAATATATATAATGTAATTGTTTTAACTAAATTTTTTTTGGAATATATAAATTATTGTATTTAATAAATAGCTCAAAATACTTTAAATATTTACAGAATTTATAATATTATATACACAATGTACTATTATTATAATAAATATTATAGCAATTTTGGTAGTTCTTTTTTATAAACAATAATATTATAATTGTAATTATATGCTTTTTCTTTAAAACAATAATATATATTTTATAGCATATTTGCATTTTTATTCTTAAAAATATATATATATATATTCAGAAAATAATACGTTCTATATAAATTTATTTTATCATAAAATTGTAATATAAGTTAAATAAGATATATTTTTTCATATAAACATATATATATATATATATATATATATATATATATATATATATATATATGTTTTTGTAAAAAATATATTCTTATTCATAAAACAAAACAGATTATATAAATTGTGTTAAATGAAAAAATATCTCTTAAAAATAAATTATAAATATTCAAATATTTTTTAACATATATTTAATTGGAATATTAGTTCTTAAAATGTGTATAAAACAAAATATACTAAATAGTGATGCACATATATTTGGTAAATATTTTTACATTTTACAGAAGAAAAAAAAGCTTTCAATATAAATGAATTAAATATTATTTTATGTATAAGATGTGTTTATATAAATTATAAAATTAAAATGTATCTATAATTAATTTGTTTATTAAATTTAATTGTGTAATTATATATATATATATATATATATATATATATATATATATATATATATATTAATCCATTAAAAGAATTTGATATTTTTTTTTTTTTTTTTTTTTTTTTTTTATATAATTTTAATATGTGCGTTTAATTGATAAAAAAAATTTCGCATAAAATATTTTTACACATGTTAAAAAAAAAAAAAAAAAAAAATTAAAAAAAACCTATATAACACAGAACCCACCATTAACGAAATAACAGAATAATTATATTTTTAGTAATATAATGATGATTTAATTATCATGAATTTTATTTATTTTAAAATATATATATTTTTTATCTTATTTGATACATTTATATCATCGAATACGGTAAGAACATTATATTAATTATAAAATATATTTACTACTTTTACATTAATATATATATATATTTTTTTTTCCTCCTTTAGAATATTCCAAGAACAAATAATAATAAAAAAAACAATCCAAAAAATGTAACAACAGATATAACACCTTTAGGACCAGTACCTGATATAATTACATTGGATTATATAAGGGAACTTCTAATACACATTCAATTAATAAAAGATGAAGTAATCAAGGAAAAGTTGAAAAAAATTAAATTATTAAAAAAACAAAGTAAAGATAACAAAAATGATAAAGATTTAAAAAAGGAAATTGATCATTTAGAGAAAGAAATCATTGATACTAGACTACTTTGTAAAGATTATATTAAAAATGAATTAAAGGAAATAAAAGTATTAAAAGATCAAATTGTAAAGGACAAAATAGAACAATATCGATGGAATAAAGATAAATTGATAGATTCTGAACTAAATAAACTTTTTCTCCAGGCACAAATGAAGAGAGATAAAATACTATATGAACAAAATATGAAAAAACAATTAGAAAACCCGGTGTTACAAAAAGAAATTTTTAAAACAGATAGAATTATATTAAAAATATTACAAAAAATATATAATTTTTTCACTGAATTTATAAAGAATATTCCACAGCTTGAATTTTCATTTCCAAAATATTCTATTAGTAAATATTTCACAGAAATTATAAATGATATTCCAAAAGTAGAATTAACATCTGATAGTAATTTTATAAGTATTTATATCATTGAAATTATAAAGAAAATTTTAGAATTAAAATTAGCGTTTGAAAAATATTATATGAATTATTTTTACAATAAAATTATAAAGTATATTCCAGAAGTAGAATTATCATTTGGAAAATATTTAGACGATAAATTGAAAAAAATACACAACAAAGTTTTTAAAAGAAAAAGTAAATGTAAAAGTAAGCGCAAAAGTAGGACATTTTTCCAGGTATGGAGTGCTTTTCATGATTGGTTAGAAGAAAAGGCTATAAAATATCATATTGGAGCATATACATTTTTTTTTGCAGTAATATTTACAATGGCAAAAGTATTGAAAGTAGTAATTGAAACATGTGTTGCCGCATCACCTGATATAAGTTCTATTGTAATAGGAATTCTTCTAATGATTATTTGCACTATACTACTTATATTCTTTTTATATACTGTTTATATATTAATATCAGATTATATAAAATCAAAAAGGGAATAATATAAATTTTTATATGAACATCATTAATATATATATATTATATGTCTAATTTGTTTTACACATAATGTTTACATGAAAAGGCTGATTATTTATATAAACACAATTTATAATACTTATAATATTCTACTTTTCATGTACTCCATTTTATTTTTTTTTGACATATATTATTTTTAAAATAATAATATATACTTTTTTTTAATATAATTATAAAATAATGTTATTATTCATTTAAAAAAAATATATCAAACAAAAGTATATATATAAATTAGAAAACTAAAAAAATATTCTCAACATTAATAATGTTGAAATGGATATAGGATTTATTATTTTTTTTTTTTAAATATATTATAGATCATAATTATATATATAACATATATTCCAAATAAAAAAAAAATTTATAAATATTTATATTTTTCATATAATATAAAAGAAATATTAAAAATTAATATTATTATTATTATTATAAATATATTATTAACATTTCAATTTATTTATTCATTTCTTGTTCTCTTGTTCCATGTGTAACTCCTAATTTGACCTTTTTATTTTCAACATCTTTTTCATGTTTTTCCAAATTTTTTTGTTTTTCATTTGAATGAGATACATCTTGAAACATTTTTGAATTTTTCTTTTCTTTTTCCCCATTATTCTTACTATCAACAACAACACTTCCTTTTAATTTATTCTTATATATATTTTTAACTTCATCAATGAAAAAAGCATAATCTTTAAAGACACTGAATCTTTTAACCTTCAGCGTAGGTGTGAGATAATTATTCGTGTCCCATGTTTTTGATGTTAAATATATATTATTAATAATATTATATCTATTTAAATTTGTTTCCTTATAAACTTCCATCATTTTTTCTTTAACATAATCAACCAAAATATCATTATTTATGTTATCATCAGTTAATTTGTGTAAATAATTTTTTTCATTAACTCCAATTCTTTCTAACATATTATCATCTTTTAATGATTTAAAAAATAAACATTTATCTATCGATATAATTGCTAGTGGACCATCCATTGAATCATCACCATATGCGACACAGAAATTTACAAATGGAATCTGTGAATACAAATTATTTATCATTTCAGTTTCTATGTATTCTCCTTGAGATAATTTAACCAAACCCTTTGATCTATCTAAAAATGTTATAGAACCATTTTTATTAATTTGAACCACATCTCCTGTTATAAAATAACCATCGTGAGTAAAAGCCCTTTTGGTATCTTCCTTTTCTAAAAAATATCCTTTAAATATAGAATCACTCTTAACTAATAATTCTCCTTTTGGTAATGTATCTGTTGCTTTATATGTTTCCCATGATCTTACTTTATATTTTGTATTTGGAGATGTGGGTCCTCCTATACATTCAAAATTTGAATCTTCTACATGCTTACCAAAAATTGCACCTCCTGTTTCGGTTAAACCATAACCTTGACAATATTTTATATTTAATAAAGTACATAATTCATTGGCAACATCTGGTGATAATTTCCCACCACCATTTAATATAATTTGTAAGTTGGGGTTAACTTTCTCTTTTATTTTTTTCGACACATTAAAAACATTATCAAGAAAATTACCTAAGCATCCATTTTTATTACATTTACGTAAAGATATAATCTTTTTTGTAATTCTTCTCTTAATAGGAGATAAATTATTAATTTCACTTATAATATTCGTATATATTCTACTAAAAACTTTAGGTACTCCTGTCATTATAGAACTCTTTGAATTAAATATATCTTTGGAAAAATAATTCAGATTCTTACTCCATATATGTACTGTTCCACCAAGAAATATGATGCTATACGCAATTGTTCTTTCAAATACATGTGATATTGGTAAATAAGATAAATGATATTGAAGATTATATGTTTTTCTTACACTATGATTGCATAAAGAATATAATTGATTATATAAATTTTTATTGCTCAACATAGCACCCTTTGGCTTTCCAGACGATCCAGAAGTATACACAATAGAAGTAACAAAATTAGGATCTTCATTTATAATTTTAAAATTTGTATTTTCACTATTTATTATATCATCAAGTAGTAATATTTTTTGTACACAATGATGAAATTTTTCTTTTAAAGCTTTAAACTTTTCTAATTTTTCTTTATCATATTCAATAGTACCCAAACTTTTATCTTTAAAAGTTTTAGATAGCTCATTTTCTCTTTTATTATTATTTATATTGTTTAGACTCCCATTATTTTTTAAATTCGATTTCTTTTCTCCATTTTCATTAATTGAATTTATTATACTATGCTTAGCTACACTATCTAAAATTATAATATTTTTCAAGTGTGGCAATTCATTTTTACGATTTAATAAACCTTCAACCAAATCTAAATCTAAACATAACCATTCTAATTTTGTTTCATTTAATATATCTACAATTACATCTATACTAAATTTCGAATGCATCACTAAGGTAGTAACACCACTAAGCATAGCACCAAAATCTGTAACAAGCCAATTTATAGAATTACTACCATATAAACCTAATAATTTGAATTTCCCATTATTTCTTTCTTCATTATATATTTTTTCTGGAATATTAATTATTTCACATTTATTTAAACAATTACTAAACGATAATGTCTTTCTTAAAAATTCACCATATGTCAGATAATTTTGGGGTTCACCGCATTCATGTTCTATAAATGCTAATTTATTATTATTTAAGGTATGTTTATCAAAAATCATCCTCATAATATGTTTATAAACATATTTTGAACTTTCTATCCTATGATCTTTCATGCAATATACGCTAGATTCATTCCCATTCGCTGCTTTTTCACATATTTCAGAGTATCCATTATATTCACTACTATTTTGACAAAAATATGCTCTTACATAAATTAAGTAAATAAAAAAAAAATAAATATTAAAAACTATACCCATTTAAAAATAATAATTAGGCTAATATTAATGAGATAAAAAAAAATTATATATATATATATATATATATATCATAAAAGGAATATATCTATATGAACAATGTAACTATTATTATTATAAATATATATAATATGACTATAAAAACAATTTTAAGGTAATATGGATTTACCATATTAAATATATACTAAAAAAAAGGATAACAAAAAAAAAAAAAATATATATATATTAAACGTTCACATAATATTTTTATATTTTTTTGTATTTATTTTACATAATAATATATATATATATATATATATATATATATATATATATATGTATTATTTTTTTTATGCCTTGTGTATTTTTATATATAACACTATATTTATAATATAGTATTTATAAAAAGAAAAATTAAATTCTTTAATTAAAAAAATTAATATATTTATTATATATTATCTATATTTACTTACTAAAAAAAATGTTTTTTTTCTTTTTTTTTTATAAAAAATATATTATACCTTAAATATTAAAAATTCTATTTATTTTGTTTTTTTCATTTAGATTGAATCTATTAATAGATATTAACCTTATTAAAAAAAAAGAAAAAAAAGAACATGCACATAATTAATTATTCTATGGTTATTAAAATAATATATATTATATATATATATATATATAATAAATTTTATTTTTTATTAATATATATTATTTTTATATATATTTATATTACTTATATAAATATAAATTTATTAATATAATAATAATAATAGATTTAATTAATTTTATAACCATTTTATTAAAATATTAATGTTCATATATAATATATTTATTTATATATAAAATAAAATATATTTTTTTATATTACTTGAAGTTTAAAATTATTTTTCTCTTTTATTATTTCTTTTTTTCTCATTTTTTTCCATAATTTTATTACTATTACTTTCATTTGTATGTCATTATAGAATATATTTTATTTATATAAGAACAAAATTCATGGTTTAATTTATTCCCAAAAGGATATAATATAAATATATATTTATTCCTTTCTTATATTTTTCTAATAATTTTTAATTCATAACTTTTGTTCATATAATAGTAATTTTTTATTTAAAAAAAAATATGTATATATATAAATAATATAAAGATTTATCATTTGAATAAAACCTATAATCTTTATTATTCTTAATTTTAAAAAATAATCCATAAAATATCCGAAATAAAGTATTATTCTATACATAATTATTTTACTAAAATTTCAAAAATATTTTTAAAAAATGAAATGAACATATAAATATTAAAGATAAAATAATATATTTTTTTTTATTTTATTTTTCATATATATATATATATATATATATATTATTATAAAAAAAAAAAAAAAAAGGGAAAGGACACATGCATTGTAATAATTAAACTCTAAATTATGCCACTTAATATATTGTTATTTTATAAAACAACTTTTTCTAACATTATTCGCAATAAATATAACACAACCTTCCATTTTATAAATATATAATTCTATTGACACATCAAATATAAATTCCCATTTTCTTTATCTATATATTTATGGAATAATGAGACATATGAATTATTAATATGAGAATATCAAAAGAAAATTTTATGATGAATTAATATTATATTTATTTTTTTACAATTTATATTATATGTACATATAATTTAGATTTTGAATAATATAACAAATTTTATTATTAATAATAAAATATATTTATTCAAGTTAATACTATATTATATAATTTTTTATATTAACCTCTTTTTTGTTAAAATTGTTTATATTGTTTTATTACTTCATTCACGTTTTTTCTTCTTTTAAAAATTAATTTGTACTTATATTTTTTCACCTTGTTGTTACACATTTTTAATACAAATGATTTTTTTTTTTTTTTTTTATTTAACTATAAAAATAAAATAATGTATAGCAAATTTTGTATGAAATATTAAGGCTATATTATATCCAATAAAAAAAATTATATATATTATAAAAAAAAAAAAAAAAAAATACTTAACTTCATAATCTTTATACGTTTTGTTTTACACAAAAATAATATATTGATAAACAAAAAAATAATAAAATATAACATAGAACATATACATAGTAAACATATTTTATTTTATAAATGTTTTTACGGAAAAGAACTTGATTCATTTTAACCTTTTAAGATATACATATACATATATTTAGATAAGAGAAGACATTTTTGACTATATAATTTATACACCATTTCTAAATTGAATAAAATATTCCATTTACATAATTAAAAATTACAAAAAATATGAATATTGTTTTTTTTTAATTATGTAAAGAAAAAGCTCATCATTTAAAGATACCTGACAGAAACAACTAAGTAATATTATATTATTATGAAAATTATTTACCTCGATGTTTAAATTGAAAATAGAAAAAAACTATATATATATATATATATATATATATATATTAGAATATTTCTTACCTTGTAAAGAAATTTATATACATTTTTAGGTAAATGTAATGTTTTCATATACAACATATGTATATTTATTTACACATTATCATATATACCTATATAAATAAGATAAAAATATAGGAACCACTTATTGTTATAAAAATATATAGTTAGTATAATATTTATATATTATTATTTTTTGTTTTCCTATAAAGGTTACCTTACAAAAAAAAAGAAAAGAATTTTATTATATCAAATATAAATGTTTCCCTTTTGATAAATCACAAAAGATTTTTTAAAATAGTAATATTTTATTTAAAAAAAAAAAATTATTTTTTAATTTAAGAAGTGTTATTTATTTAATTGTTATTTAGGTTAATTTATAAAAAAAATTTATAATTTTAAGTTGTTTAAAGATGAAATAAAAATGTTAAAAAAATAAAAGAAAATAAAATAAAACAAAAAAAAAAGAAAATAAAAAAGAAAAAAAAAGAAAAGAAAAAGAATTCATAAAATGTAAATATAAAATATATATATATATATATATATATATATATATATATGTGCATATTCTGTTGGGTTCCATTATTTATTATGCAAAATAAATTCCATAGGGGTAAAAATACATTTGGCAATGTAAGTAAAAAAATTCTGATAAATATGTTTAGATTCCAAGATAATAATTTTCCTTTAGAGAAAAATATACACATCCTTCCAGCTTGGTCCTTCATAGGTCTTCATTCATCCATTAGATAGAGGAGGAAATATTTCCTTCGATATATTTTGTAAGATATAATATTAATATCCATAATAAATATCCTTCTGTTCTATTAATAACAGCTCTATAGTATCTGTATACTTTATAAATACAACTGAGTGTAATCCTATTTATATAACTGTACATATATTCGTTCATATGTCAATTATTTATTCGATGATATATATATATCTATAACTGTACATATATTCGTTCATATGTCAATTACTTATTCGATGATATATATATATATATCTATAACTGTACATATATTCGTTCATATGTCAATTATTTATTTATTCCCACACATCATATCTATATGATATAATTCACATTCCTTATCCAATAATCCATTTAACTCTAAAGAAAAATTTATTATCCTTATATTTATTTGTCCATAATTTAATTACAAATCTCTGAAAACATATTCATTTTCCTAATAGGCACATCATGGGTTTCTGTAATTTTTTATATGCAACACTGTATATATGTACACACACATATACCCACATATACACACTTTCTACACACATTAGTAAATCAGATACATATATTTTATACAAAATGTAATACATTTAAATATTCATACATAACAATTTACCAATTTATTGTCTTATGAAATTATATAATAAAATTAATAATATAACTAATTATTAGTAATAAAATACTAAAAAATTACAAATTAATAATAATTTTTAATAATACATACATACATATATATATACATACATATCATTAAGTTGGTTTTTATTTTTTTCATTTATGTCTATGTGTGTGTGTGCATAACTTTGAATGCATTTTTCTATTTCGTTCATATTATTTTACTACCGAGCTTCGCGAATTTCTAATAACATTTGTGCGGTGCTACCCAGAAATCAATTTGCATTCAAATAAGTATTCCTAAAAGATAGTAGAAAACAACAACTCCAAAATAGTAAAAATATTTCTACATTAAGAGTTGTGTGTCATCCCTATTCAATATTTGATACTTACGATGAAACGATACCTTCACAAAGACAAATATAGTAGTTGATCCATGTTGAAAGGGGCAATTCTCTTCATAATAAGGAGGGCACTGGTCCTTACTATGGGAACATTTTTCAGATCGTAGTAATAACAATAAGATCCCCCAACGGTGCAGGTGCTGTTAGACCCATAACAATACTTACAGTTTTCATAATTTCTTTTTTTCCGCTATTTGCTGATTATCACATGTAGTACATTGCCATTGATATAAATGATATTGCATATATCTCTAAGTACATATTGTAAAGAATAAATAACGACACAAAAACATATACATATATATTTTTTTTGATATATATATGTATTTATCGATATGTACATTATATATATATATTTATTTATATATATATAAAAGTATTTCACTTTTTATACTATCAACCGTTTTGATATTAAGTCTCTTCTTACAAATACATACTTACGAATATGAAGGGATCTATCATCTGGATACACAGAATAATAATCAAATAGTGTTAGAGATAATTCAGACCATTTTTTTATACATATAAATATATATATATGATCTCTGTACGAATCTTTTTATCATTGTGAAAACCAATAACTCTATTCACCACAGGAGCGTTACGCCAAAACGTTAAAGTACCACCATATTCATATACTACCTTTCTCTCTCCCACCACAAAATACTTCTGTACGTTTCAAAACCCAGTTATATATATAATATTTTTGTTAACCAAAACTTTATTGTGTAATACGATAAGAAAAATAACGTTCTCCAAAATTAACATGAAAATGTTATATAAAAAAAAAAAAAAATTGATTTACATATTAATAATATCTATTCTACTTAATCTAAATATTTTTTTAAAAAAAAAAAAATTTAGATCTTTCAAATTATTATAATTCTATCAATATTTACACATTTTGATTATATTATACAATAATCCTTCGCAAAAGCCATTTTCTTCATATGGTGAGTAGATAAATATATGTTTTTTTAATAAAATAATATGAACAAAATATTATTATTACATCCAAAGTTAAACACACACACACACAGACAGACAGACAGACAAACAGAAATTATATAATGTGAAAAGCTAAAAAAACACATTAATATAAATAATAAACATAACACAAAATGTCTAATATTAATAAAAGAAAAAAAAATCAAATGTATACGAAACATTAACAATTTATTTTCACAAATTCAAAACATACGATATTAAAAATAATGTAAATATATTAACATTAACACAGGTGTACAATAAAACAAACAAAACAAGATGTATAAAAATAATACATTATATAAAACAACACTGTGACGAATGTGCAGCTTTTTTTTTTTTTTTACACTACAACAAAAACAAAAAAATAAATGATATAATATAATAATAATTACTACAATTATGTGTAAAATATTAAAAATCTAACAATTATTTTTTTGAAATGTATATTATAAAATATATAATAAACAACATATCTGTTAAAAAAGCAATGTAATAAAATATATGTAAATATATCATATAAACAATACTTTACTGTGGGTATATGTGTGTGTTAAACATTTCAATTCAAAAGTAGGAAACTTTTGTTTTATTTTCTACAAAAAAATGTTAATCCCCATAGGGAAATAAAATTTTTGTTCTTATGGTCTATTCGTGCATTTAATTATATTTAGTTGTTTTATGTTTTTTTTTATTAAAAAACTTTACAGATTACATTTACTTGTCAATTTAATATAAATATTATATTTACTATAAATATTTTATCAACTTTGACTACTTATTATATATATATAATATATATATAATATATATAATATATATATATACAATACTGATTGTTTTATTTCACAAAAATATTCTTTCTTATAAAACATTCCAAAAGAAAAGAAATTTTGAACGAAAAAGGAATGTTCTTCCTTGTGAAAAAAGAGTGATTTAATTAAATATAAAAAAAATCCAAACATATTAAAAACAAAAAATTAAAAAATTTTTTTTTTTATTATTTTTCTCATTTTGATATATATTAATAATTTTTTCGAAACACAAATTATCAACTACTTGATGTTTCTTCTCTTTTTTCACAAGCCATTGCATAGCACCAATCATGTTTATTTATTTTATTTTTTAATTTTTTCTTTTTAAATTATAATTTTTTTTAGCACTTACTATATATAGAAATAATTTTAAAATGTATTTCCATGCTAAAATATATGCACCAAAATTTTACATTACTTATATGCGCTTATAAATATTTTTACCCATATACAAAAAAAAATTATATATATATATATATATATATATATATGAGTGCATACCTTATAAATTTTTTAACATTATACCTCATATTTAAATTTTCTTGTATTTTCATATATCCCTATCAAAATAAAATTCTGTCCAATTTTAACTACATATAAGTATAAATATATATAAACAATTTTTAGTAACTTTTATAAATCTTATTTTTATTTATAATTATAAAAATATTTTAACATTATTAATTCAAAAAAATTTTTAATAATATATTTTTTTTTTTTTTTTCCTATTTTTTCGTTTTTATTTTAGCTAGCTACCTAGTATAATTCGTCTTAAAATAAAAAACAATTGTAAGTATTTCGCTATCTACATATGTATAAAACAAATTATAACAAAACAGAAAAACTACAAATAGTTATTTATTAATAAACAATCTAATATATGTAAAAAATATATTTAAAAAAGTGTTTCTTAATTTTTCTTTTTTTAACATATATTTTTTATTAGCATTTTTTTCTTCATAAATATATACATATTATATAACATTTTTTTAAAAAAACACACTTAGGTATCCTTAAAATTATATATATATATACATTTCATACATTTATATATATATATATATTTTTTTTTCTTATGTATTAAAGTATAACAATTTATTAAATCCTAAATA
The DNA here is from genome assembly GCF_900097015.1 of Plasmodium sp. gorilla clade G2. Classification (NCBI taxonomy): domain Eukaryota; phylum Apicomplexa; class Aconoidasida; order Haemosporida; family Plasmodiidae; genus Plasmodium; species Plasmodium adleri (nom. inval.). The sequence continues at coordinate 63,690 of NW_021628858.1, forward strand.
TTATATTACAAGAATTTTTTAAAAGGTATCAAATATATAAAATTTTCCTAACATATATGAACTATAAACAAATAAATATTCTTCTTAAAATTTTTGTACCTATATAAACTTATTTCTTATTATTAATAAACTTGATATTTATTGTTTTTTTACTTTATATTATATCAAAATGTGACAATAAAAATATTATCATAAAGGTCTACATATTAAAATATAAGTATATATATTATTTAAATGCACTTTCATATTGATAATATACAATATAAAATAAAATGAAATTGACTATTTATATCCAAATATATTATATTTTAATGAGTACATATGATAATTGTAATGTGTAAAACCTTGAATTATTTCATAACATATATCAATATATAATATTAAAAATATTAATATATATATTTAATATACACAAAATCTCTACAAAAAAACCATATAAAAAATATGTTAACATTTTTGATAAAAATTTTATTATATATATAAAAATAAATAAATAAATAAATAAATAGAATAATTTAATTTTTTTAAAATACATAAACATATTTATTTATATATTAATTTAATGAAAAATCCATTTATTATGATATTAAAAATTCAAGTAAAAAAATTAATCAGTATAATGGAAAATTTTTATTTTAAAAAAATCAAAAGAACATACTATTAATAATATAAGAATCTAATATATAATGTGCATTGTTACATTTAATAATTCTCTAATGGCATACCATTTATTTTAATCAATGAGGAAATATATATATATATTTTTGTACATTTTATGTATAATAATATATACTTGTATGAAAAAGAATATTCAGAGTGTAACTAAATTTTAATTATTTTTATTGAACAGAAATCCATAAATATATTTGTATTATTATGTATTTTAAGAAATATACCAAATTGTTTTTTCAAAAACACTTAACCGTATTATAAATAAAATATTACTATTCTTATATAATATATATATATATTAGAGGAATTAGAACATTCTATACACAATTTAATATATAATTTTCCAATATTTTGTTTACATTGTATAATCTTTAAAATAAATTAAGTAACATTAACAAAAATAGTACGTCCTAAAATTTTCATTAAGTACTTAAAAAAAAAAACAAAAAAAAAAAATTATACATAATTATAATAATATATTTTTATTTTTAATAATTAAATAAATTATAATATAATTAAAAAAATAAAACATAATAAATAATAAAAATAAAAATAAACTTTATATGACGAACAGATATTATATAATCATAATATATATTATTATAAAATAAAAATTTAACAACAACAATAAACGACATACAAAAAAAAAAAATTAAAAAAAAAAAAATAAAATAAATATAATATTCATTCATTTTTCAAATATTTAATATAATTTATTTTAAAATTATATTATATATTTCATGAAATCCCTATATACTATATATCATATTGTTATTATATTTTTTTTTTGTTTTTTTTAATAAATTAATAAAATTATAATATAATATATATATATATATATATATACATTACAAAAATTAATTAATTATTTTATTTATTAATTTGGCTGTTTACCTATTTTTATATTTCTAATACTTTTATATTTTTTAAATAAAAATTCTTTTTATCATATATATTAAAATTATTACATTAACCATTATATTTTTACTTAAATATTATACATAAAATAAAAAAATATATTTTTATATATAAATAAATAATCCATATTGCACTAAAACCAAATATATACATATTTTATATACATATATATATTTATATATTTTTTTCTTTTTTGTTTTTATTTCTTTCATAAATATATATATTATATAATTTTTCCATATTTATATAAAATAATTTTTTTTTTTTGATTTATCTTTTCAGCGAATTTATATAAAATTTTCAAAACATAATATATATTTTATAAAATCTTTTATATTATAAAAATATTATATATATATATAAAATAAACTTTATATATTTTTATAGTGTCTTTAATAAAACGAAGAAGTTTGTTTCAATGAATAAATTTTTTGTGTTTTTTTGTTTTATTTTAAGCTTATTTAATTCAAATAAGGTAATAATTTAAAAAGCATAATATTATAAAATGTATATATTTATTATTCATTATAGATATATATTTTTTTTCATACTATTTATTATATAATTAATAACATTATTTATAAATTTAATTATTTTTTATAGATATTTTTTGACAAATGTTTTAATATCTGTGAAAATGATAATAAAAATAATTATAATTTAATCAGACGATTATGTGAAATATATTCACATATTGATGAGACAACTGCCAAAATGTTACAAACACATATAAAGAATCATATAAATAATGATAAAGATAATGATATAGATACATTATCTAATTATGATGTAACAGATAAAAAACCTAATTATTTTTATTTACTAAAACAAGAAATAAATGATGCAAAATATGATTACACTCATCATGTTAATTCTTTGAATAATGATTCACATAGGAATGCTATTAAAACGTTGAAAGGTAAATTAGAATTTTATGATAATCTATTTTTAGACAAAATATTAGATTTAAGGATTCAGAATAAGCATTCACCAATATTAGATTTATTCGTAGTTTCATTGTTTGAAATTTTACCTCTTTTGTGTCGACCCTTATCATTCATAATACCTATATATCTCATTAAAAGATTTTCATTTCTTCTTAAGTTTGACGAGGATCAAAGTACACGTAAACTTATAAAATATGAGAATTTGAAATAATAATATAAAATAATGTTATATGTACATTACTTTTAATATATATATATATATATATATATATATATATATATATATATTATATGTTATAATATTTAAATCTGACATATAATAAATCAATAAATTGTGTATATTTACTATATTATTAATTAATTAATTTTATGAGTATGTATTCAAATTGTAAATGTATAATTTTATATATTTTTTTCCGTTTATATTTTTCATTATTAATAGTTTATACATGATATGATATATATATATATATATATATATGAATCTCTATAATATCCATTAATTAAATATAAATTTTTTTTTTTTTGAATTTTGTTTTGTTTTATTTATACTGAATATTTTATAATTTAATAGGCATTATATAAATATTCTAATTCATATAATTAAATATGTATTATTATACAATTATTTTACAGTTTATTACAATAAAAAAAGAACTAATTATATTTATATATAATAAGACATTTATTTTATAAGATATTAATTTACTATTTTTTTATTTTGTTCTATTCAAAATAAATGAAAGATATGTATAAATTAGATAAATAAATAATATATACATTTATTTCTCAAACGTCTTTCATAGTTCGTATCTCAAAAATACATTATATCTTTTAAAAATATAATTTATAATTATTAAATTAAGAAATATATTATTTAAAACAATATTCACATTAAACATATATCTTACAAACCTATTAAACCATAGAATATATAATGAAAACGCAAAATATATTTAAAATTACAATATAAATAAAATATATTTTAATATGAACATATGTGAATATTTATAACATCCCATTGTGCTTATATCAAATAAACACATTTCGTCCATTTTTCTTCTTTTTTTAATATGCAATTATTATACCTTTATTGATATATCTCCACATTTTGAAAAATATATAATATATATTTTTTTTAAACATATATATATTATATGATTGTTCTAGAATTTAATAAATAGATAAAATATTCATAAATAAAATATATTATAAAAATAAAAATATATTCAATTATATAAATTTATTGATGTGACATTATACAAACATACAAAAAAATAAATATAAGGAAATAATAAAATATATAATTCCAATTAGATGATATATATTTTACAAATTTACATATATAAATGCACACGAAAATTAATATATATATATATATATATATGTATATTTTTTTTTCTCCAACATAAATAGCTAACATAAAAAAGTTATAAAATCAAAATTGTAACGCAATATTAATAATTACATATTTAATAAGAAAATTATTTACATTTATATATTGGAAATATAAAATATTTTTACACAAAAAATCATATAACACAAATAACATATATATTAATCCTATATTTTAAAATATTATATAAAATATATTTGTATCTCATTTATATAATGCAAATTTTCTGAAGGAGCAAAAAAATACAAATGTTTTACTAAATGAATTTTATTATATTTTAATTTTTTTATAAATATTAAAATAACAATTGTTTATTTTTTTTAATATATATGGCATATTTTTAAAATTTATAAATATAAATAAATATGTTCTTCTCTTATTTTAACATAAAAATTATTACATAAATATTTATATAAATAATAATATATATGTTTAATTTCCCACACAAATATATATTTTAAATATTCCATTTAAAAATTATTCATAAAAATATATGTTATAATAAATTTATAATTTTGTACTTTTAATATTGTGTTTATTACATATATATAAATTAATATTATGATAAGTATACTCTTAAAATTTGTAAATATCTATTTTTAATTTAACATCCTATTTTTGTTTTTTCCAAACTAACATTATTGTCAATATAATTAACCAGAAACAATGAAATACCAAAAAAAATATATATTCCCTTAGTTATTTGCTTATAAATCAATATGTTATATATGAATAACATAATCATAAATATTTCCATATAGTTAATATAATAAATATTATTTGAACAAAATTTGTAATATTTTATTTAATCTTATTTAAGAATTAATTAAGTCATTCTAATAACACAGTATTTAGAATTTATTCTCATTCATAATATTTAGGAAAATAAAAAAAATTATAAAAGCATTTACAAAGGTATTTAATTCAAATTACAATATGTCTACTTTATTTTCTTTTCCTTCCATTAATAAGATGAACTAATTTTAGACATATATTATTTAACAAAATACATTGACATTTATAAAAAAAAATTAATAACGTAAACAAAAGAACTTTTTCAATATTTAATTATGAATTTATTAAAAATATTAAATATATATTTTAAGAAGAATTAGAAAATATATTATATAAAATCATTAAATGTAAAACAATATGATTGATAATAATTTTACAAAATAATAACTCATATTTCGTAAAAAGTTAATATATACGAAAAAAAAAAAACATTTATATATATATAAACTGAATTATATATATATTGAAATCTAAACGAATTGAAAATATATTAATACATATAACATAAAAAATATATATATTTTTTTTAAGGTAAAAATTATAAAAAGATATTTAAAACATTATATACATACAAATATATATATTCAATATATATTTCTTACATATGATATAAACAAAAATGATATATATATATTTGATTTAGTAATTAATATATTTAATAATAATAAAAAATAAAATAAAAATAAAAATAAAAATTTTGAAATTAATTAAAGCAACCTCTATATAATATTACTATTATAATTATATTTAATTACATTATGTCTAAAATAGATTTTTAATACCTATTTTTTTCTTACTATAATAAAGCTTCTTCGTTAATCTATAGACCTGAAAAAAAAGAATTCCTGCCATAAGCAAAAATGGTATTGAGCATAATGCCGGAGTACCAACTCCAGCGACTACACCCCCTATAATTCCTAATACAGCTGCAGGGCCAATATTTAAAAACAATTTCCATCCAAAATGCAACTTTCTATATTTGTTTCTTATTACTTCATGCCATTTTAATGGATTCGTTTCAGTCTCTAAATCTATATCAGATTCTACATCGATACCACATTTCTTACTAACAATTTCCTTTACTTTGTTTAATCCATCTTTTGTCTTGTTCCCGACCATATTTGCTGTCATATCTAAAAGTTGTGGTCCACCTTCAGTAATAAGATCCTTAACTTTTAATGCACCCCCTTTTATATTTCCATACGCATCGACTATTTCTGATGCAAGAACAGTAATAGGATTACCATCATCGTTATCAGAATCATCACTATTGCTATACATATCACTATCATAATAATGATTACTTCCATAATAATTACCATTTCTATAAAAATCTTCATTGTTATAATATCTTTCTGAATCGGTTGAATTCAAAGAAACCCTATCAGATATATCTTCTTTATCAATTACAATTTTATCTTTTTTTTTATTATTCTTATTTTTATTATTTACTTTAATAGATGACTCCTCATAATCTATATCATCTATACCTTTTAAAACAGTCTTTGCAATTTTATTTGTATTATGTTTTAATCCACTTTTAATATTTCCATACCTATTCATTATATCACTGGTAAATAATTTCATTGGATTTCCTACATAATTATCATCATAATCATTATAATCATCATATTCATCATAATCGCAATATTCATCGTAATATTCATCGTATTCCATAGACACAGAACCTCTATCAGAATAATTATCATACTCCTTATTTAACACTCTGTCATATTCATGTATATAATCTAAACCACTTTCTTGTGATATATTAAAATCTCTTTTTGATTCTGTTTTTAAATCATAACCTTTTTCAAATAAATTTTTACTATCATCCATATTTCTTGCACTTTTATTTTCTAATTCGTTCTGTGTAATAAATTCACTTTTTAATTTTTTTCCTTGATTTTTATTCTCATTTTTTAATCTATGATTTTTATTAAGCATATCTGAACTAATTCCATTTTCAATATCTTTCGCTACATCTAATAAAACGTCTTTAAATTTTGAACTCTTTACAGAATTGTTATTACCATCATTGTTTATTTTATTCACCGTATTGTTCTTAGACGTGTCCATGATTGATTTTTCATTGATTTGATTATCACTTTTTTTTAAATTTGCATTTTTATTGCATTGTGTATTTTCCTTATAATCATTATGTAATTTATTTGGAATATTTTGTTTATTTGGTACATTTTGACTATCTATTTTATTTGGCTTATTTTGACTATTTTGTTTATTTTGATTAATTGTCTTATTTTGGCTCTTTGTACTACTTTTTTTATTTTGATTATCACCTCCATTTTGTTTTTTCTCATTTCTAATTTTTTCTTCTCTTTCTTGTTTAAGTATCTCCTCTAATTCATCTTCATCTATAAAGGGATTAGTGCCTTTTTTTAATACCCTATTACTATCTTGCAAATTATCTTTCTTATCATTTACATCATCATCTATAAATGGGTTTTTACCTTGCTTCATTTGATTATTATTATTCCCTAACTTATTTTTATCATTAGTTGAATTAGTTGTAACATTTAATTTTCTATTATTATCTTGAAAATTATCTTTTTTATCATTTGCATCATCATCTATAAATGGATTAGTTCCTTGTCTCATTTGATTATTATTATTCCCTAAATTATTTTTAACATTATTTGAATTAGTTGTAACATTTAATTTTCTATTATTATCTTGCAAGTTACCTTTCTTATTTGATACATCATCGTCTATAAATGGATTTTTTCCCTCCTTGTTTTCAATATTATTACTTGGTTTTGCTATTGGAGTTTCTTTAGAAGTAGGAACATTCAATTTGACTCCATTCATATTATTACATTTGCTATTTAATCTACTTTGTTGTGTGATATTCATTTTTGGATCCCTCACATCCTTGGTACCATTTGAATTTCCCATTACATATTCATTTTGTGTTTCCATTTTTGATGATATATCATTTGTTGTTGTATCATTATTATTTTCCTCATTTTTTCTTGTAGTATCATATTTTGCTCTTATTTCATATTCCACTCTGTTAATTTTTCTATTCCCCTCATCTTTCGTTGTAACAATTTTAGGAACTACTTCATATTCAACTACACGTGATTTATTTACTCCACAATTTCTTAAATTAATAACTTTCGTTTTTACATCAGGTTCCTTCATAATATTTTTTCTGTAATCATTTGCATTCGTAGGAGGACCTTTTAATTTTGTTTCATATTCTGTATTATTTGTTCTTCTAAATTCACTTGGTTTGTTACTTAAATTATCTATTTTTCCTTTCATTGGTCCATACATTCTATTACCGTATGTAATTCCATCAGGTGTCTCTGTTCTTGTTTTTAACTTATTACGAATATCCCCTAAAGTTTCTGAAGCACCTTCACTTGTTGTAACAGCATCTGTTTTTTCTTCATATAGTACTCTTTGTTTTCTTAACAGTACATTGTATTTTGAACTTATTATTTCATTGTTTATATTTATCGTTTCATAGTTATTTAAAATATCATTTTTTACATAATCATTAAAATAATTTATCTCATTATTATAATTATCAATTAGTATATTTTGATCATTTACATAAATATTATTGACTTCATTTGAATTATTACTTATTTGGTATTCATACAAATATCTATTAAGTCTTTTATTACATATGCTTTTTATATTAGGTTTATTTTTAAATGTCTCACAAAAATGACCCTATAAAATAAAGGTACAAATATATGTACATAAATATATATATATATATATATATATATATATATATAAATAATATTATAAACATTTATATCTAAAAATTTAACTTACATGATTCGATCTTGTAAATATACAAATAAAAAACGTAATTAATAATATTTTTACTAAGGAATAATAAAATTTTGTTCCTTCTTTTATATAATATATATTCTTTCTTATTGTAGAATATACAATAGACATAGAACTATTAATTTTTCTAACATTTTCGTGATTATTATTAATTCTATGCAGTTTATCACATTTTAACTTAGACATTTTGAATGTTGTACTAATTAGGTAAACATAAAAAAAAAAAAAAGAAAAATGAAAGAATATATTATTCATATATTTATAACATCACACATTTTTTTTTTCCCCTTTTTTCAGTAAAGATTAATATATCTTTTAATTATTATGTATAATAATTACAAAAAAATAATCTACAAAAACATAAATGGAAGAAAAAAGAATTAAAAGATTTATTAATGACAAATGAATATTAAAAATAATATATATATATAATATATATAGTAACAATAATGTTTGTACGTTCTATATATATAGAAAACATACAAAAATACAAAATACAAAATAAAAAACAAAACATAAAACATAAAAAAAAGGTTCATATATAAATATAAAAATATAGAATAAGCATAACAATACTTATGGTAATATATATATTATGTAGAAAGTATTAACTTTATAACAAAATATACACATGCATATCATATAATATTATAGAAACACTTAAAATTAGAAAAAAAGGATCATTTAAACAATCATATTGTACATAAATTTGTTACTTTTAATTTTTTTTTTTCATCATTATTTTAAAAAATTTAATTTACATATATATATATATATATATATATATATATATATATATATATATATTTATGTATCTTATATATAAATAAGAATAACAAAAAATAAATGTTTAATAAAATTAATTTTTTTTTTTTTTTTTTTAATTCCTAAATAAATATTAATATATATGTATATATTTATATATATATATTTCTAATAAAAATATAAATATAAAAAGAAAAAAGAAAAAAAAAAATATATATATAATATATTAAATTAAATATAGAAAAATATAACCACATATATATATTTATATATTATATTATAATATGTATTTTAAATACATATATTTTAATTTATTTCTTTTAATAATATGATTATAAAATTTAAAAAAAATAAAATAAAATAAATAAAATAGTACTACTTAGCCATTATATAATAAAAAAATAAATATATAAATATAATTTTTTTATAGATGACAATACATAAAAAATTAAAGTTCGGAAAAAAAATAAGTACACTAAAAAAGGATAATAATAATAAATACAATAAATAATATTGCCTATAAATTATTAACTGAGAAAAAAAAAATTAAATTAATAAAAATACATAATTTTTAATCATATATTCATATAAAAAATTAATAATATGAAATATAATATTAATCTAAAAAAAATTGTAAACTATTGAAATATTGGGTACATAGAATACATTTAGGTAAATAAAAAAATAATATAAAATTTTATTTAAATATATATTAATTTGTATATAATCTGTAATAAAAATATATCCAGAATTTTTTTAATATATATATAGTAGAAATAAATAATATTTAAAATGGAAATTAAAATAAATATAAAAATTTAATACACAAGAAATTGAAATGAAAACATATATAAAATATAAAATATATGGGAAAATTAAATCATCTTTTTTATAAATAATTATATAATATATATACATAATATCTGAATAATAATTTACCTGTAGTATAATATATATATATATATATATATATATATTTACTTTTTTTTTTTTTTTTTTTAATTTTATTATTTTCTTCTTTTTTGCATGAAAATTACATGAAATATATTACAAATATTGAATTAAAAAAAATAAAAGAATTTAAGAAATTACATAATCATATAAAAAAATATATATCATTTATTTATATATATATTGTTTTTTTTTTTTTTTTTTTTTTTTTTAATTTTATTTTTATTATTTCAAAATAATTCATGTTTTTTTCTTATTATATTTCTTATTAATATTATGATAAAATATAAAAATTATATTTTAAATATAAGAATATATATATATATATATATATATATATATATTTTATATATGTCAAAGAAGGAACAATTAATAATATGAACAATCCGTGAAATAATATTAAAATTTTAAAAAATAGAATATAAATGAATAATTATATATACATATTTTCCATTTAAAATAATAATTTCTATATTATTAAATAATTATTAAAAAAAAAAAAAATATAATAACCTTATATAGAATATACAATAAGGATCTAGATCCTTTTATTATATATGTAATTTTATGTAGAAAAAAAATGAATTTTATTCTTTATAATATACCTTTCTTTTGTATTATATATATATATATATATAAATGTAATTTATAACAGATCACTTGATAATAATAATGAATAATTAAATATACATTTTTTATTTTTAAATTTTAAAACATTGTAGATTAATAAATCTATATATTTATACATAGAAATTATTTTTTTATTTTCCATATTTAGTACTATTACATATTATGCATTTATATTAATAATATATTCATCCATTTTATTAGGTTAATATTTAAAAATAAATTTACATTCTCATATTTTAAAATATAATTTTGCATATTATTTATATATATATAGATATATTTTTAATTTTCTTTAATAGTTATCATTTAAAAATGAAAATATTAATATATGTGGGTTTAAAAATATAAGACATATATATAGAATACAAAAAATCATAAAAAAATAAACATAAATAATTTGTAATTTTTCTAATTAAACAAAACAATTTACAATATAATATTATTTTATAAAAATTAATAAATATAAAACTTACTATAATTCTATATTATCATAAATGTAATTATATTATTATAAATATTAATAAAATATTATGAAACCTTAAAATGATTTAAAAAATATATATATATATATTGATGTACGATATAAAATTTTAGTATATTTTAAGAAACATTTGTTATTATAATATAAAAAAATAATTCATTGGGTTATTATAAATTAATATGCATACAAAATACTATCGTAAAAAATGATTTTTATCTGTTCTATATAAACATATATTATATATATATATTATTTCATATAAATATTTATATATATATAACCTTATATTCATTTTGTTTTCCATATTTGTCCTGTTATGTATTCAAAAAAAACAACATAATTATCATTCACATAAAATATCAGTTTACATATCTAATCTTTTAACATATTTCATTTTTTCTGTAAATATTGTCTTATGTTAATTAAATAAATCATTTTTTAATGTATCATAATATTTTATATATATGAATAAATAATGTTTTTGATTTCATCAATTGATAAGTCCATCCTTAATTAAACTATAAATATTAAGAGTATCTTCAATAAAGGTATATGTAAGTTCTTTTCCAATATCATGAATTAATTTATATTATGTAATGTACATAGATTTTAAACAGATATAATTATATTGAATGCAAATATGATAATATTGATATTTATATTTAAGTATATAATCTTCTATATAAAGCCATAAATCTTTTAATATATGATCAAATACTTTTTTAGCTACATTCAAGACATGATTCCACATATTATAAAGATCTTCATCATATGAACGTTTTTTTAAACTATCTAATACATTATGTAATACCTTTAGTGTGAATTTGTTTGATACATTATTATAATTTATATTATTATATTGTGAAATAAGAGGAATATTTATATTTTTTTTCATGTATGGCATTTTCTAATTTATTATTTACACTTTTTAACTCATATAAAATTGGTCTATATATATTATAATATCCTGGAAACATTGTTTAACTTTTTTCACACATGATAATATTCTTAAGAATAAATAATTAATATAAAAAGGTTCAAAGATATGAACCTACATTTAGTAATACTAATAATAAATTTTAAGGTATTCTCAACAAATTTAAAAATATTCTCCTAAAGTAATAAACATTCATTGTATTTTTAATATTGTTTTCTTTAGAATAATATACTACACAATGGAATTTTATGTTAATCGTAAGATTATTATTTCTATGTTTTATGATCATATATATATATATATATATATATATATAAACCTTTTGTTATCATTCATTTCAATCTTTTTATACTTATTTTGCATATCCTTTTATGAACATAAAATATATAATCAATAGAATTTTTTCCCCCAATTCCTTTTAGAATGATTCTAATCGATTATCTAAAAATTAGCATCATAAAGATAACGCATTAGACGAACAAATTTTATATTATTAGGAAAAATATATTATGATCTTACATTGAATAATAAACATGAAAATCAAGAATTAAACGAATAGAAAAATACGAATAAAATAAAGTACAAGGAAAACAAATATCCAAAAAATAACTCAAAATATAAATGTAAAATCATTTCTAGTTGCCTTAAATATTTTGAAAAGAAAAGAATGCTTTATAATAAATATAAAGTACAAGAAAATATGAATCTGAAGAAATTTTCAGATACGTAATATGTTGAATATATTCCTAAGACACTAAATATTAGAGATTATTCTTTTAAACTCATTTTAATACATTTTTCGTTTCCATGTATATTACTAACTTTATTTAGATTAAGTAAAAATTAAAATTTTATTCAAGGCATATATATTCATATAAAAATTAATTTACTTGATATTTCTAATATATATTATAAAACACATACGAATATTTCTACCACGATTAAATGATATGAATATATACTTTATTTTAATACATTATAGATAGTATTTTACCACTATATACAAAAATTAATGTACTAATAAAACAAATAATAGTAAGATATCATGATGTAAAATTATAAATGTATTATAAAATACATTAAGAAACAAAAATAATATTTTACATACATATTACAATGTTTTCATTAATATATATAAGACAATAATCAAATAATATACAAAATATATAAAGGTAATAATTAAATGAATATATATTTAAATTGATCCAAAAATATATTTCGTCTTTTATTAATATAAACAAAAAGAATTAAATATATATTTAAAATAAATAAAATAAAATTATTATAAATGAATATATGTACATATATCAGTTAGAGTGGTACCTAAGTATTTATTAACATTTTAAGTCTTTTTAAATTATATAAATTTTAAATTAATATATATATTATATATTTTTATGCATTTATCTAAAAATTATATATTACACATTCTTATATTATTTATTATTATTATTATTATTTATTGTTTTTTTTCTCTCTTACCTAGTTTAAATTATATAATTAATACATTATTCCAAAAGGATATCCTTTGAAAAATATTCTTATCTTGTTTGTATATATACATATATATTATTAAATATTAAGTCAATTATATTATTTATAATACATTTCATTAAAAGTTTCATATATATTATATATGTCTTCTTCTAAATCATAATTAAAATATGATTCTTAAAGAAACACACAAATATTATTTTATTATAAATAAATATATTTTATATATAAATCAATGAATGATATATTATAAAAATAAATAGATTTCATCTATAATAATAATAAGAAGAAACATACCTCATATACAATTATATATATATATTTTTTTTTGAAATAACTATGAAATAAACATTTTTAATATTAGAATATTTTCTAATAACTATTATTATCTATTAATTAATCATACCTTTTCTTAAAATAAGAAAGCATTAAAATATCTAACTTCAATTTAAGTTTATTAAATTATTAGCAAGTATATTTTATCTTATACATATACATGTATTTATTATTCTTCTTCTATTAAATATTTCATATGTAATATTATAATGTATTTTAAATTATATTACTAGCTCAATATTTATAAATATTTACTATTAATATTATATGAAATTTTTAAATATACTATTTACATACGTTTTATATATAATAGTAATTATTCAATTATTCTTTATCGTTTTATAAATATCATTTATATAATTAGTCAATTATTATATAAATCATTACATATCTATATAATATTTTTTTTAATTATCTAAAAATATGAAATATCATTATTTGTTTAAATGCCTTAATATTATTATATAATATTATATATATATTAATTGTTAAAGCATATTTTTAGTAACAGTTAAATGAGAGACGTTATTTATACAAATGTATGTATCCAAAAAATAATCTTATTAATATATTTAAAGAATATTATTATCATTTTTGTTTTTATAATATAATTGTAAAAATTAAAGCAACATGTACTTTTAATTATAATAATATAATAAATATAATAAATGTATATTTATATAAAAAGTATAATAATACAAATATCGCATGAGCTATATTACATTCTATTTCTTTTCCTTTTTTGTACATTAAATATAATATCAATATTGCACATTTAAATATAATATAAATAATAAAACATATGTATATTTAAAATATTTTTATATTATATACATGTTTCTTTAATAATTACATTTTATCTAATATCTAATATGACATAGATTATTTTCATTCTTCATATATAATTACATATGTGCCAACAATTTTTTACACATTTCCAAAATTTTAAATGTATAATTTCTATTATTATTATAAAAAATAAAATACATATAATACATAAAACATTATGAAGACATTTATTTCAATATAAATATATAACAATAAACTAATAAAACATTTAATATGCATTTAACATATTTAAAAATATTATTTTTCTCTTTATTTTTAGATACATTTATATCTTCACACACGGTAACAAATATATATATATTTATATATTTTATAATATTAAACTTTTATTTAATATCTATTTTATAAAACATACTAATAAGCGTTGTCCCTTTTTTTTTCAGAACATTCCTAGAACTAATAATGTTTCTCCAAAAAATGTCGCCATTAATATATCACCTGTAGGACCAATTCCAGATGTAATAACTCTTGATTATATAAAAGAAAATCTTGAACAAATTCAACTAATGAAAGATTTAATAATCAAAGAAAAATTAAAAAAACTCAAATTATTAAAAAAAAAATGTAAAAAAATAAAAAAGATAAAGAAATAAAAAAAGAAATTGAAAATTTAGAACGAGAAATAATGGATACAAGAAAATTATGTAATAACTATATAAAAGATGAAATTAAAGAAATTAAATCAATAAAAGATCAAATTATTAAGGACAAAATAGAAAACGATAGATGGAAGAAAGATTTATTGATTGATTATGAATTGAAAAGACTTATGTTCAAACCAGATATTACACATTTAAATAAATTATATGAAGAATATCTAAAGGAAGAATTAAGAATTGCAAAATTGAAAGATAATATATTTAAAATATACCAATTTATTTTATATTTAATACCTAATACAATATACTACACTATTGAATTTATAAATAATATTCCAGAAATAGAGTTGTCACCTCCAAAAATTTTTAAAATGAAAAAAAGGAAAAGTAAATCATTTTTAGAACTATGGAGTTCTTTATATGAAATATTGGAAGAAAGAGTTCATAAGTATCAAATTGGAGGATATGTATTTGGATTTGGTTTATTAGCAGGAATAGGAAAATCTATACATTCAATCGTTGCTACACCAGCTGTTTGTATTAAATATGCTGCTGCTTTTTCAAAATTCTCGGCGGCTGTTTGTAAATCTAGTACTACATTACAGGTTTCTTCTGGTGCTATTGCTACTAGTGCAAACTCTATGAAATTTTATGAAAAATTAAAACTTTTAGAGGCAGCATGTACAGCAGCATCAGCTTCTCCTGATCCTGCTACAAAAGTAGTAGCTGCAATAATAATTGTTATACTTGTTATAATACTTTTAGTATTTTTATATTATGTAATAAAAAAATCAGGTATTTTAGAAAATGAACATGTTCAAAAAGTAATTGTTCCTATTCAAAAATTTTTTGATAAATATATAACTAAAATGAAATATTACTTTAAAGATGTGATATATTATATAAAGCCATTAAAAACAAATACTCAATAAAGTACAATTTAAAAAATGTAATATATTTCTTTTTATTATTATATACAAAATGTATTCTATATCATATAATACATTGATAATATAATTAATTTTTATAGTTTCAATAATTTCCAAATATATAATTATTATATTCATATAAACGTTATTATTTAAAACAAAAGAATTCTAATATGTATTTTTTTGATATATAATATTTTCTTCTTAATTTTGTTTCTTATATATTTTCATTGTAAATAATATATACATTATCCTCTTTATAAGGATTATTGTTTTATATTTTAATTATAATAAATATATATCATTAACTATTTTGTATATTTATTAAACATAATATATTATTATATAGATACATAGTGTTTTAATATAAATCTTAAATATACATTTATAAATTAAAATTATAAAGTATGAAATCATATCATATGCAATCTCTATAAATATGTTGTAATAGTAATAATATGAATCTTCAAATTTGTCATTTAAATATATCATGTGTGTTGGTAAAATATAACAAAATATTATATATATATATATATATATGATTTAAATATTTAAACTTATTTTCTTTAATTTGATATATTTGTACATATTTCAAACATATTTAATTTCTAACCAAATAAACATTATGGTATTTAAGTTTTTATATTATATATGCATTACATATATAGGGAAAAATATAATAATATAATAATTAAAAAGAAAACAATAGTGTTTTCTAATTTTACAATTAACATATTAAATAATATTAATATTAAATTATGTCACTAATTCTGTTTTTAGTCTTTTAATAATTATATATTTTTTAAATTATATATATTTATATTACTAAAATTATTAATACTATGGACTTATAAAAATATTATTATATTTATGGTAAATTATAGTAATATGTCTTTATTATTCTTTATAAAGTATTTTTGTCATGTACTTTTTAATATTTATTATTTTTAATAATATATACATATATTTCCTTTTCAACTATTATTTATTTATTTGACGAAAAGACAATATATCTAAGAATAATACATTATGTATTCCTTTTCACTTTCCTTATATTGATAAAAATAAATTTAAGTGTATTATAATTATACAATTTTTAGAAAGAATATTATATTATATATATTTTTTTTATTAAATTGTATAACATTATTTTTCTTTTTAATTAAGGTTTTTTTTTATATATAAAGATCGGATTATATTATTATTTTAAAATTAATTAAAAGAAAAAAAAAAAAAATTATTTTTAATATAAAAATAATATTATTCATATTTTAAGAATTTTAAAACATACACATATCAATATATTTATTATATAATTACACATATTAAATATATATATATTTTTAATAAATAATAAATTATAGAATTTATTAATTTTATTAATAAAATTAACGACGGATATATAATAATAGAGAAAACAAAAAAGACAATTCATGCATATATTGAAATAATATATAGAAAATTAGAAATTTTCCTTTTTTTATTTTATTAACTAAAAAGTATAAATTAACATAGTTGTATAGAATATTAGAACATAAAAAATTATTTTAATATATTAATTCATTAATTATTTATTAAAAGTATAACTGAAAACCTTTAACAAGAATATAGATATAACAAATTATTTTCCACATGTTTCATTATATACTTCTTTGTGTTGCCATAACCATGTAACAAGCATCCATGTTCCTAAAATTAATAATATTATAAGAAACGCAAAGACACCCCAAAGACCACCAAATGCCGGAAGAAGAGAAGTTGCAAGTTTTGCAGTTGCACCAGCTACAGTAGTTGCACCAGCTACACATATGGTAGAAAACATGCTAACACCTGCAGCACCTCCGAATACACCTGTAAATGTTGACATATATATCCAAAAATTACTTTCCTTAAAGATTTTTCTGTATAACCAGTTCTTCAATCTTGTCATGCAATGAATTGATTTTGATGAAGTATTCTTTAAATTGTATTTTTCATATTCATTTTTTAATGTTTTATTTACTCCATAATTCCTTTCTTTTTGATCCTGTAAATTTTCATACATATTGTGTCCATTTTTATCTGTATCAATTTCATTATTTCGTTTTGACAATTTATCATTTAATCTTGTTTCTTTTGTTAAACTATTTCTTGTTAAGGCACGATTCATAGATTCCTTTTTACCATGTTGAGCTAAAGATCTTTTAATTTTTAAATTAAAAAAACTATTATATATTTCATTTGTATATATATATTTTTTATTACAATCCTGTAAGTAAATAAATAAATAAATATAAATATATATATATAATTTCATTGAATATTAATTTCATTAATATTATTTTATGCATACACAATTATGAGAATATTAATAATCTCATATATGTATTTTGTTTATATGTACCTTATATAATGATATAAAAAGTCTTAAGGAAACAAATAACAAAAATATATTAATATAAAAAAAGTTCATATTTATATATGAATAATGATTTATTTATTTTTCCTATATGAAATTAAAAATCCTTTTTATTTTTATTTTTTTCTATTATTAATAAATATATATATTTATAAATTTTACATTATTTTATATTATTATCCCTCATGCTAATTTTACAATTAATTTATTATTTCGTTATTTGTTTGTTTTTAATATTTAAAAAAAATCTTTTTTTCTATGTAACTAATAAAATGACATGTTTTTATATTTTATTAATAATTATTTATTTTATAATAATATTCTAAAAGAAATTATATATATAACATATATATTTTAAACTTCATTTCTTAGTATATATATATATATATATATATATATATATATATATATATATATATATATATATATATATATATATAAATTACACAAATACTACAATATTGTTGAAATATTTAATATCTAAATTAATATTACTTCATTTTTTTTAATCTAGAAAATTGAAATATATTAGATTTATATGTTGAATTCTAATATATTACTATTTTACAAAAACATTAAAAAATTTACAATTGTTATTTTGTGTTATATTTATATAATACAGAAACTCCTTATGGATCTATAATAAATAAATAATCCTATTTTAGTAATAAAATACAACGTTACCTTTTATATATATATATAGAATATAAATAAGAAAAGTATAATTATAAATTAAATACTATGTATTTAATTTAATTCCTATAATGCTATTATATATATACATATATAATATACATATATTATGTTCATAAATAAAATAAGAAAGAGAAAAATATATGAATTATAGTATATCTTTAAATATTAATATATATATCCCATAGAATATAAAATTTATGTTCACATCGAATTATCTAATATATATTATTTAAAAGTTAGCATTTTATATAATATAACAAAAGGGATTTATATAAAATATAATTCTTACATTTATATAATATATATACAATGTAATTATAATTAATTTATATAATTATTATAGTTTAACTGTGGATAATATTAATAATTTATTTTATTCTTATTAGAATTAAATTGTATAATATAATAATAATATAGATAATATAATATTATCATATTCATATATTAAATATGTATATATATGTAAAAAATATATATACCTGATGTAATTTCTTCTAAAATATAAATATATAATACTATAAATATTTAATAATATAAAATCATATTTTAATATGAAAATAAATTAAATATAAAATTTCTAATTTATATTTCTATTAAGAATATTATATTTTTCAATATGTAATTATATTAATATAAGGTTCTTTTATATATATAGGACATTCATTACGTAATTTTTATTTTAAAAAAGATTTCTTTTTTTTTATGTATTATCATTATTATTGATAAGAACATTTTTAACGTTCATACATAAATATATATATATATATATTATTTGTATACTTATTTATTTATGCATATACCAAATATTGTATAAATATGGTTGTTATATCTATTAAGTGTTTATTATTTTTTATGTGCTTATTTGTTTGTAATTACATAGAAAAGGTAATCATAAAAATATTTATTATTATAAATAGATATATTTATATCAAATGGTATAATTTTTTTTTTACACCGATTCATATGCACATTTATATACATTCATTTTTAGGAATCCTACAATAACCCTTTTGAACAAAGAATATATAAAAAAAAGAATTTAATAAATAACAGAATAAATAGAAAACTAGCAACTTTAAACAGTACACAAAATAGAAGAAATTTAGGAAAGACAAGATTAAATTTAAAATATAAAGATGATTTAAATGAAAGTAAAAATTGTATAACAATAAGCGACAAAAAGGGAAAGAAAGAAAACAAAGAAAATAACAACAATAATAATAAAAATAATAATATATTTAATAATTCTAACGATAATGATTATGATTATGATGATGATGATATAGAGGAAGAAGTAAAAAAAACATACGATAATCTAGAACAATTAATAGAAGAAAATGTAGATGAACCTGAAGAAATATATAATAAGGAGAAAAAATCATTTTTTAAAAGAGCATTTTTATTATTAAAAACATTTGATAATATTTTTATACAAAAAATTGTAGATAGTCGAGCTCAAAACCAAAGATCTGATATACATGAAGATATAAAAGCAAATTTATGTATACTTTCTGCTGGTATCCCTATAGCGGCAATACCAATATATAAGTATTTATTAAACAGAATGGATTTTTTCTACATTAAACCCTTAAATGAATATTATTAATATATATATATTTATGTTAATTGTGTCTATATAATTAGTTATTTTTAAATTCATATTCAATAATACATATATTTTTTCTAATGTAAAATATATTATTTATTATCAAAAATGTTCATAGTTACTTATATAAGGTTGAAAATTTTTCCTTTTTTTATTTTTTTCAATTTAATTCTATTTTATTTTTTCGTAAATAATCAGGTTAAGCCAAAATTAAGATTTATATCGAATATATTAGACTTTTAAAAAAATTAAAAATTCACATCAAATTATTTTTATGTGTTAAAATATATTAATAAAATTAAGGAAAAGAGTATATATTATTCAACGAATTCTTATGGTGTTCACACTTTTTTTGGATGTCTATTTTTTTTTATTCATTCTATCTTCATATATATATAATTTTTTTCTAATATTATATTATTTTTTTTATAAAATGGATTAATTTGTTATGAATTAATCAATATAATTATAAACATTTTTAATAAAAATTTGAATAATTATTATGTATATTTATTTTAACGTGTATTCATAATATTTTAACAGTTCTTGGAACATACACATATAGGTTCTTTTAATTATAAGTATCTCTTTTGTTTTATTATTATTATTATTATTAATTTATTTTTATATTTTTATATTTTTTTATATATATTAAATTATTTTATTTATCTTAATTATAAGTGATAGCTTCTTATTTAACAAATGTTTCATTGTACCTATTCTCTTCATTTTATTCATATAGCACTATGAATAACAAATAAGACATAAAATGAATATTAAAAGAAAAAAAAGAATTACAAATGTACTTTTATTAGATTACTAGTAATTTTAAATATATATACATTTTTTTTACAACTCCATTTATAATTACATTCAAATATATATATATATAAAGAAAATGCTTTTTAAAATAGGAATAAATAAAGCAATATTTCAAGGAATATATTTGCTTGAAATTGAAAAATTATTTTTTTAAGTGTGTGTATATGAACAACAATAAAATTAATTTTAATAACGTTTTAAAATTTTATGATAAATATTTTGTCATTACACTTTAAATTGATAAGAAAAATTATATATTAGTACACATAATTGTTTTTCTATTTGAATGTATTCATATATATTATATTAAAGACATCATGATTGTTTCAAAATTATACATTTCTTATGTTACATATATATATTGATGTAATATTTGTTTATTTTTATATGTACTAATATAATTTCATATAATTATCAATATATTTAAATCAATTCATCCGCATTATTTATACAACACATTAAAATATATATATATATTTATTTATTTATTTCTCAATAAAAGAATAAAATTAATATATTAACTTATAATTATTTCTTTATTTTAATATTTTATAATATTTTGAATACATATTCCACATTTATATAAAAATATAAAGTACACTTGTTATATTTTTAACCATCGAATTTCTTTTTCATAATTTATTTACATCCTCCTTTAAAAAAATATAAATTTTATTTATTTTTTATACGATAAATTTCATTTTCTTCAAAAAAAAAAAATATTTTTTTTATTATGTAATCATAAAATAATTCTTTTTGAGATTTTATTTGAATAATAATAATAATAACATTTTTTTAATTATTTTTATTACATGTAAACAAAAAAAAAAAAAAATTATTCTATTTTATTTTTATAGATTTTTATATAATATTTTGAATTTGTATTCTGTTAAAATTTATTCTAATATAAAAAAAAATATATATATATAAATATAAAATGTATATAATTTTATAATTAATTCAAATAGGTCTATTATCTCTTTTAATTTTTTTCATTTTTTTAAAAATATATTATATATATATAGTACAAATAAATAATATATTATACTTCATTCAAATATGTTTTGCCACATACATATATCTTATATATATATTAAAGAATTATTCTGAAACAAAATTTTAAAATATATGAAAAACCAATTTATATTCACATAAATATATATAAATATATTATATATATATCACATTTAAGATATAATAATATTTATATGAGGTTTTTTTTTTTTTTTTTTTAATTAAAAAAATTAAATAATTTAATTTTTTCATATTTTTTAAATTATAATTATAGTCAATTTATATATTAAAATATATAACTATGAATAAAACAGAACAAAAAAAAATAAAATAAATTAAAATAGAATGAGTTAAACAAATAATTTTAAAATGTATCTCTAAAAAAAAAAAAAACATATATATTTTTTTTTCTTATATATATATAATTTTATTAAATCCAAGCAAAAATAATAACAATAGAAAATTTATAGTTATTATAAAATTTCCTTAATCATTTTTTAAAAGTGTTAAGAAAAAAAAATTATAAAATATTATGCTTCCTATATAATGTATAATGTTTTATACAAAATAATTACCGATCATCTTAATAATTTATTTTCTTTCAATATAATATATTTTTAATAAATAAATAAAAACATTTAAATAGCATATTAAAAATAAAATCTTTTCTCAATTTTTTATATTGATATTCTTTTGTTAATTATACTTATGTATATAGAATACTTTTTTTCCTTATATATTTTGCATATATACATTTTAGCTTAAAAAAAAAAACAAACATATATATATATATATATATATATATATATATATATATATGACATAATAATATAACAAAAATGTCTTTTTCAAATATGAAATTAATTTTAAGCATTACATATATAGTTTTGCTATTACTCCATTACGTAAGACAATTATAATATATAAACAAAGTTATATATATATATATAAATATATATTTATGTGAACATTTCATTATATATTTATTTATTTTTTCTTTTTTATAGGACACCTTTAAAAAATTATGTATAAAAAATAATTGCCAAAATATATACACAATAATAACAAATAGTAGATCCTTGGCAGAATATGATACATTTGTATTAATAGATAACCAAACTCCTAATAATAATTTGTCTACTAATTCTAATGATAGTAATAATGAAACCGATGAAGGACTATCCTTTTTTAATGAAATTTTGGGTAAGGAACTAATATTTTTTAATTCTAAATGGTGTGAATCGAAAAAATTTGATAAAATATATACAAATATTAAAAAATATAAATATGATATACTAAATACAGATTATAAGAAAGTTTTCACTAATGAAAATAATGTAGTTTATAAATATATGAAAAATATTTTTGAAGACAAAAATGTAGATTGTAAATATTTTATTGGAAAAATTAACAATTCTCTAGATAACTTAAAAAATAAAGTTGTATATATATTTACTAATAAAGATGTATTCATGACTACATTATATTCAATCACACATAAAATAATTAATTCTTTATTTACCGTAATTACGGGAGGAATTACATCTGCAGTTCTTACTCAACTATTTTATTTTATTAAAGGCCTTTGGTCTGTTCACCCTATATTATCTATATTCTTATTAACAGTAACTTCATTATTTATTTATATGATCGCTGTCATTGTGCAAACTTTAAATTCTTAAAAAAAAAAAAAAAAAAAAAAAAAAAAAAAAAAAATTGATACTTAAAATTTGTAAATTTAGTGTTTGTATATGTTATAATTATTAATCATATGTACACATATATATATATTTATTTATTTATATATAATGTTTTTTTTTTTTAATTCATGTATTTGATACATATTATAGTATGTAAAACTTTTTTAAAAAAATAAATAACTGCCTATAATATAAATTATATAACATAATAATATTATCATAAATTATTACTTTCACTTAAAGTATATTTTACACATTGAATTTTTATATTCATAAAATGAACAAATTATGATGTATAATCAATTAAAATCATACAATGTAAATAATTTTTAAGAAAATAAAAAAAATACATAATTAAACTTAGAAACAATCGATTTAATATAAAGATCTCACACAATATTCATATTTCTTTTTTAATATTTTTTAATAATCCACATACCAAAAAAAAAAAAAAAAAATTTATAATATATATATTTATTATATATTATAATATAATATTTTTTACAAATACTTTAATAAAACAAACCTTTTATTCTTTTAAATAATTTTAAAGAATTGTCAGCTTTAAATATTTTTTAAATGACATAATTATAAAATTAAAAGTAAAAAAAGATATTTTACAAAAAAAAAAATAAAAAAAAATAAAATAAACTGAACCAATAATATACAAATTTTAAGAAAAAAAATGGTTTTTCTTTTATTTGAATTCATTTCATATTTTTCATTTGTTAAATATAATAACTAAAAATTAATTATCTATATAAAAACTTAAAAAAAAACATACTAACAAAACAGAAAGTAGAATTTCTAAAAATTAAATTATAAATATTAAAAAAAGAACAAATACAAATCAAATAAGGAAAAGGAAAAAATAATATATAATATATATATATATATATATATATATAATACTAACAAAAAATCATATATATAATAAAAATTAAATAATAATTATAATAAATTAAAAAATAATGTTTTATGAACAAATTATCAGTATTATTTCCTGTTTCATTTACATATATTTTTTTTAATTCAATCTTGTAATCATCAATTCACTGTCGGGTACATCTAAATCTTTCTCATCGTCATCACGTACATCTACATCTTCGTTTATTAATGTTCCTTTGGATAATTTATCAAAGTCAATATATGTTGAACTTTTATCTTCTACGTTTTCTATATTTTTAATTTCTGATAATAAATTTTTGTCTCCTACTTCATGTGAATCTTCATAAACAGGACATGAAGTACATCTATCATTTAAAAACTTTTCATTTTTACCACAATCATCAAAAAATGCATAATCATCTACATATGTTGTCATTTTATTTTTAAGAATATTTTCCATATCATATCTTCTTAAATTATTCTTAACGTCTTCATTATTATCGTACAAATATTTCACGATATTGTTCTTAGGACTAAGTCTAGAAGAAATTACTTCTCCAAGATAACCTTCTTTCTTCATAGCTATATATGCTTCATGTCCATATTTTATCAGAGTATCACTTGTAAATTCTTTAAGTTTAGTTCTGGCATAGTTTATAAAATATTTATTAAACACACCATAATATCTATCCAAGAAACGGAAATTACTTGTAATATAAAAGTTCACGTTTTCGAAATAAGCATATAATTGCGATAGTGCAAAAAATAAAAACGCATACATAAATCCATTAGTAAGCTCTACGAAAAAATTTCTAGTAATTCCATGAACTCCTGGTTTACGTTCGTAAGTACCTTCTGAAATGTGTTGTGTTTGTTCTTTTATTGCACTTCCAAAACCTCCAGGAAAGAACTTTCCGGAATCAAGATATAAGTTAGTAAAAAAATAAAAAAAGAAATATGTGGGGTGAGTAGGCAACCAACCAACGAAAAATTCATACGGTTTATCTTTCACACCTGGAGTAAATTCAGTTATTCTCTTATAAAGAAAAAAAGTCGTAATTGGTAAAAATTTTCTACCAATAAACTGACCAACTTTTTTAGCCGAGTAAAAATTTGCACTAGCTACTGCTTGATATTCACATAAAAGGCTCAAGTTCTTATAATTCAACATTTCATACATTTTTGAGGCTAACATAAAATAATTAGAGTATACGAATGTTTTACCATATTTTAATTGTGTTATTGGTTTTTTAGCATATGGTGGTAATAGACTGTTTGTCATACTATCCATGATACTTCCGTTATACACATATGCAAATGTAAGAAATGCGGACGTACTTGTTGCTACCTGGATATTTTCACTTAATCCATATGCTTTGTCCAAATGATCTACTTCATTACTTAGCATTGTTGAAAATAACATCTGAAAAGCAGAAAACATCGTTTTTGAATAATATCTTGATGCCATAGAATTATGTATTTCAATTTCTCTTTCTTCGGTGTTTAATTTAGAATAATTATTTGCAACATTCATGAAAAAAACGTTATTCATACTCTATAAAAACATAAATATATATATATATATATATATTATAACTTATAATACTTCATTCATAATATATCCTCTTTATAATAAAAAAAAAAAAAAAAAAAAATTAATATTCAAAATTATATTATTTTTTTTTTTTTTAACTTACTATTTTATCATCTCTTCTTTGCGTTCTGTAGCCATCTTCAATTTTTCTAAATAACAAATAAACTGTTTGTAAGAATGAAACATCAGTAAATATATCTGTATTAAAATTATAAATTGAAAATAATTCATCAACAACCTCTTTCAGAAGCTCCGTATTTATTTTAAATCCATATATTATACCATATTTATAAAAGTTTACAGAATTTCCCATAACACTATGAAGGGTGTGATAAACCCTATCCCATGTTTTTTTAACAGTTGGTGTTGCTGTAAGGTATTTCCTTAAATTAATTATATCAGCAAAAAATAAAATATCATCAGAATTTTTTTTGTATAATTCAAACGAATCTCTCATCAACATTAACTTATTATTTATATTATAAATATTATTATATTTATATAAATCTTTAACATGTCTTTGTTCAAAATACATATTATATGCACATTCTATTAAAGTTTTCAAAACTTTATTCCATTGATTCATTTTGGGTGGTTCAAATTTTTGTGACACCACTTTATTATGTAGATCTTTCCTCACATATGGATTATTGTAATTTGAAAAATAAAAACCTGCAGGAGAACTATCCATCCATTCTTTAAATTTATGTTCAAGAACTAACGATAAAGGATATGATCGAGGTAATCCAAGAGGAGGTTCATTCAGTTGATGAAAAAAATCTAATTGTAAAAATGAATTCACATGAACTAAAAACTTGATTGATTTCTTCATCTTTTCTAAGGTGCCACTCTTCAGAGATTTCTCTAATACTGTAAAGTAAAATGGATATTATAAAAAATGTTATTAATAAAAATAAATTTTAAAAATATATCATATAACTCAATACAAATATATATGCATAATATATATTACCATCTACTAAGTTGTTTGGAATGTGCTTTCTAACATATATTGTATAATATTTTTTTATAGGAGAAGGGAACCAATAATTTGTAGTAACAGTTCTATGGAATGAATCTTCATCTTTTATATTCAAATACATGGCTTCAGCAACATTTTTGTTTGCAATTTCTGAGAGGAAAAAAAAAAAAAAAAAAAGAAAAAAGAAAAAGTAATTCCAAATATTTGTAATATTTAATATATCAATAAAAATTAAGTAACATTAATACATATACATATATTTATATATATTTTTTATTACCTTCAAAACTTGTAAGTCTAAATAAAAATAAGAATGTATACCAGTTTACATCATGACATAAGAAATTGCTATAATCCTGATAAATATCTAAAGTCTTTACTAAAGATGACACTTTTTGTAAATTAAGAGCTTTAGTTAAATACAAATAAAATTTTTGTAACATGGATGGAACCTTATCAAATTTCACTAATAGAAAATAGAAAAATTATATAATATATATAATACAATGAATCATACATATATTTATATATATATGTTTTTATTTTTTGTATATTTTTACAAGGCTTTATTTTTTTATATTACAATTTGAATATAAGAAGGCTCCTTTACATAAGTCACATTTAGTAACATCATTCAAGAAATTGCTATCTAGTAATTTTACCTTTGTCTCTTCTGCATGACATTTCTCAATACCTAAAATTATGAAAAAAAATATTAAGTACATAATAAATGAGTTAAATAAATACACATACATATATTAAATATATTTGTAATATTAATTTTTACATTGTAAAAGATTTTCAAATAAAACTGTAAATTCCTTTTCTTCAGTAAATGAACTTTCAACAACTAAAAAGAAAATATAATAAGAAAATTATTTATATGATGTGTTTTATTTGGATTTTGTAATTTTTTCTTTATTACTGTTATAATATCCTGGTAAATAAAGTGATGTGACATACGCTCTTGTATCATAATCTAATAAAAAAAATTAATAATAATAATATATATATATGACATTGTACAAATACGCACACATATATATTTTTTTTTTATTACTTAAAAGTCCAGTTAAATTTAATAAATGAACATATAATGTTTTTTTTGTTCCATAGGAACTGTAACGTTTCATGAAATAATAATAATTTAAATATAAATTATATGCACTCATTTCACGATTAGGTTCTTCAGGAAAAGTATTTTCTTCGTTTGCTTCTTTTTTAAATTGATTTGTATGATAAATAATACATTCTTTAGGATCATTACACATGAATGAAAAGAAATAATCTTTTATATATTTATGTTCCATCATGCCATGTAAATCAAAATCAGTATCTTGAGTTGTTTTAATTATTTCTAATTGATATTTATTAAAATAATGTATTAAATATTCCAATATATTACATTCCATAGACGTATTAGATCTGTCTACTTTTAAGTAAGTTTTTCTACGTTTTTTCTCTGAGTAATATACAGAGTCATGGTCACACATCATATCAAGAACTTTAAATCGATCAGACATGGAGAACTCTAAAATTTTTTGCCAACTGAAAAATTTTGTAGATTTTGCTTCAAAATAATTTTTATAATTTTTAAGAGCCAATTTTAATACTGTAAAGTGTCCTAAGGCTGTAAAAATTAAAAATATATATATATAATAAAAATTATATATATATATATATATATATATATATGTTTGTATCTATGTATATTCTTTTTCCTATTTATCTTCTAAAATACCTATAAGATGAGGACCAAGTTGACTAATTAAACCTAAACCATATTGATTTGATAAACTATCTAATTCTTCCATAAATTTTATATCACTATCAGTTGTAAAGAAGAAATCTTTTGTACTCATTACTTCCATTTTATCATCTGCTAGTATTATGTACTCACCTTTATTCTCTATATATTCTGTTTCTTTAATATCTTTCACATGAGTTAGTAAATTTGTGAAAAATTGTTCATGATCCTCTATTGGACTTTTTGTGTCTGTTTTGGATGGTTTATGAATAAATACATTATTTAATTCATCAAGTGCATATTTTAAATCATTTTTTTCCTTAAAGGAATTTAATGGTATCAGCATAAGTTTTATCGTTTTCAATGTTCTCACAATAAGTAATTTTCTTTTAATCGAATCTGATATATCTGAATTATAAGCTTCTATCAATTGTTGTCTTAAAATTTTTTCATATTTTGTTATATTATAAAAATCACATCCTAATGTAGGAATGAAATACCTTTTATCATCTGCGTCAGATATTGATTTCTTCTTAAATTTTGTTATATCCAAATAAGTTTCTGTTTCAGGGTTTACTAAGGGAAACTTTAATTTATCCTTTTCTAAGGATTCTAATATGAGCTTTTCTAATGTAGTTAAGTTTTTTTGTAATTCATCATTTCCAATCATAGATTTTAGTTGATCAATATTGTCATTGTTGGCATTGTTCAATAAAATTAAATTTTCATCTAAGTTTTCATTATTGTTTATAGAACATTCTATCTTTTCATTTAAGCATAGAAATAAAATTAAAATACATATTGCTGTCTTAAAAAATGATACCATTTTGTATTACGCATATATATTTAGATTTATATATTTTAATATTTTTTAACAATAATACGTACATAGATTTTTCTACTTATACTTTAGTAATAAATAAAAAAAAAAAAATAAAAAAAAAAATAATAATATTCAAAATCACGTGAAATCATAAGATATATATATATATTTAATTGTTGTACTTTTTTTTTTTTTTTTTTTTTTTTTTTTTTTTGTCCCCTCTTACGTTGTACTACATTATCTGTACGTTTTTAAAAATTTTTAAAGGAAAAATATTACTTATAAAAAAAATTATAATAATCAAATAAACATTTAACACATTTTACACATTTTTAGATCAATTTATAATATGTATTTTCTTTTTCTTTTTTTTTTTTTTTTTATTTTTATGCATATTTCTGCATAATTCGTTAATATATATATGTATGAATATATTATTTTAAAAAAAAGGAGAAAAAAGAGAAAAGAAATCTTAATAATTATAATTAAAAATGAATCGTTTCGTTTTTTTGCTTTTTAATCTCGGGGCAATAAAAATTAATAAATATAAGACAATATTTTATGCAAAAGTTAATTTTATTATATAAGAAAAAAATTATATATAGCATTGTAATATATATATATATATTATATATAATATATATATTAATTATAACATTTGTTTTATTATAACAAATATATATATTAAAAATAAAAGATATTCTATTTTAAATAGAATATATACGTTTTATTCATAATATGTTTACTAAAATGTTTTGTATAAAAATTCTAAGTAAACATATATTATTGAATAAATTTATTTTATTATTATGTATACATATTTATTGTTTTTGTAATAATTATTAATTATTTTATTATATATATTAAAGATGAAAATTATATGGTATTCTAATTTTTATAAAATTTTTTATCATGTGCATTGAAATATTTAAATAATCCTTAATATATAACAAATGTCATATTATTTATAATTAGTTATAACTAATAATGGGTTATTTAATAAATATAAATACACGTGTATTATATATGTAAAAAAATTGACATCTTATATATACTTTTCATATTAAAAAATATAATGGATATTATATATCATTATGCGTTATTCTAAAATGCAATTGATATATATATATATATATATATATATATATATATATATGCACTTAATTATTGATAAAATAAAATTAATAAATATATAATAACAAAATTTATTTAATATAATAATGTAAAATATTATTCGTATAATTAAATTTTATTACGTATACTAAATTTTATATTCCTATTTTATTTTATTATATAATCCGTTTAAATTATTAATACAAAATGGTTTTTTTATTATTAAATTTTACTCGTCTATTAAAGGAAGATAAAAATAATATTATTATTTAATAAATTTTTAATTTAATTAAATTTTATTCATATTTTACTTAATTTTTAAATTATAATATAACATTATATATTTCTTTTTAATTTCAATTATTTTTATATTATCTGTCTTTTTTTTTTTTTTTTTTTTAATATTACAATAAATATATAAATGATATAACTAGATATTAAAGCCAAATTGATAATTGTATGGATTAATATTATATTATAATATTCCTTAATATATAATTATTAATTTATTATTATTATTATTTTTTTTTTTAAAGTTCTATTAAAATTTTCATGTTATGTTATAACTTATATTATTATATGTTTTTTATTAATTTTAATATACATAAATATATTTTGTTGAAAAAGATATATAAATATGTTTGTAATATGTATATCAGTATGCGTGTGTATAAATATAATATAATATATATATATATATATATATATATATATATATATATTTGCATTCTATTAATATTTATTTACATAATAATAATACACATTTATATTATTATTATTTCAATTTACATATATGAATTATTATATTTTCTATATTACATAAATACATACACATGTATAACTCCTTTTTTGAGTCACTAAAATAAATTAATTATACATAAATATATATATTTAGCATAATGCATGTAACATTTATAGACGTACAATAGTATTTTAATTTTTTTTTTTATTAATATTAAAAAAATTTCAATCTAATCAAAAATTATTCATTTATTCCTTTCTAATTCATTTACCTTATGATCGTTTAATGTCGTAGATTTCAATGGATCTTCTATAATTTCATTTAGAAATTTCTTATTTTTTATATTTTCTTCTAATTTTTTCTCTGAAGATTCATCCTTATCATTTCTTTGTTTCTTCATTTCTACATTTTTGTCTCCATTTATTAATATTCCGTTACAACATGTACTACTTGCTTTCAATTTGTTTTCATATATTTTCTTAACTTTATCAATGAAAAAAGCATAATCTTTAAAGATACGGAATCTTTTAACCTTCAAGGTAGGTGTAAGATAATTATATGTATCCCAAACTTTGGAAGTTAAATATATATGATTAATAATATTGTGTCTATTCATATTTGTTTCTTTATAAACGTCCATCATTTTCCCTTTAACATATTCAACAAAAATATTATTATTTATATTATCATCAGTTAATTTTTCTAAATAATTTTTTTCATCAACTCCAGTAGTTTCTAGCATATTATTATTTTTCAAAGATTTAAAAAATAAACTTTTATCCATAGAAATAATGGCTAAAGGTCCATCCATAGTATCATCTCCATAGGCAACACAATAATTTATAAATGATATTTGTGAATATAAATTATTCAACTTATCAGTTTCTATGTATTCCCCATGTGATAATTTTACTAATCCTTTGGATCTATCTAAAAATTTTAAAGACCCATTTGGATTAATCTGTACAATATCTCCTGTTTTAAAATAACCATCATCAGTAAAAGCATTCTCTGTTAGTTCCTTTTCTAAAAAGTATCCACAAAATACTGAATCACTTTTAACTAATAATTCTCCTTTAGGTAGTCTATCAGTAGCTTTGTAAATTTCCCATGTTTTCACTTTATATTTTGTTGTAGGAGCTATAGGTCCCCCTACACTATCATTGTCAAAATCGTTGTGGTTTTGTACAAAAATAGCTCCATTAGTTTCGGTTAAACCATAAACTTGATATGTATTAACATTTAATAATATACTTAATTCACGTGCAATTTGAGCTGATAACTTCCCACCTCCATTTATTATAACTTCCAAATTAGGATTTATTTTCTCTTTAATTTTACAAGAGACGCCAACAAGCTTATCAAGAAAATTACTAGAAGATACATTATATTTAGATGATTTACCTAATGATAAAACACCCTTCACCATACATCTTTTCAAAAATGGTAAATTATTTATTTCACTCATAATATTTGTATACATTCTTGAAAAAATTTTGGGTACACCTGCTATTATATTTCCTTTTGTGTTGTAAATATCCTCAGAAAAATAATTCATATCCTTGCTCCATATATCTATCCTAATGCCTTTCATAAAAGAAAGGTAAACAAGAATCCTTTCATACACATGAGAAATAGGTAAATAGGATAAATGCGCTTTGGGAGAATAATTTACAAGTATACTATCATTACAAAGGGGTATTAGTGTACTGAAAAAATTTCTATTACTTAACATTACCCCTTTTGGTTTTCCAGAAGTTCCAGATGTATAAACAATTGATGTAATAAAATCTGGATCATCATTTTTAATACTGATATCCGTTATGCTTTTTTTTATCATATCATCAAATAATATAATATTCATACTATTATAATGATATTTTCTTTTTAAGGCATTAATTTTGTCAATTTTCTCTTTATAATATGGCAAAGAAATGATTTCATCATATTTTTCATTAAATGATTCATTATTATTTTTTTTATTTTTTTTTTTATTTTTTTTTTTATTATTTTTTTTATTTTTATTTTTTTTATTTTTTCTTTTATTATTATTATTTTGATTACTAGTAAATATATTTTTTTCCTCATCTTCCAAATTTAGATATTCACTTGTAATTAATGAATCTAATATTATAACCTTTTTCAAATAAGGTAAATCTTTCTTACGCTCCAAAATTCCTTCAACCAAATCTAAATCTAAACATAGCCATTGTAATTTGGTTTCATTTAATATATCTACAATTACATCAATACTAAATTTGGAATGCAATACTAATGTGGTAACTCCACTAATCATAGATGCGAAATCAGAAATTAGCCAATTAATAGAATTACTACCATACAAACCTAACAACTTAAACTTACCTTTATTTTGTATTTCCCTATACGATTGTGTTTCAATGCCTTTTCCTTGATAATAACATAAAGTATGACTAAAGGATAATACTTTTTTAAAAAAATCTGAATATGTAATAGAAGCTGTTGGTTTACCACGAGAATGTTCTACTAGTGCAACTTCATTATAATCCATCCCATATTTCGAAAATATTATTTTTATAATATGTTTATAAATATATAAAGAAGCCTTTTTCTTATGATCTTTTATACCATATACACTTGATTCATCTTTATTTACTGGATTCTCACATATTTCTGCATATCCTTTAGGTACACCACTAATTTGGGTGAAAAATGGTAATGAATAAACTAAATTAATAAATACACTACACATGATGAATAAAATACGCATTTTATTTTTACAGCAATAATATGATAAGTAATAAAATATATAAAAATAAATAAATAAATAAATAAATATATATATATATATATAATATATATAATAACATATGTTTGCTTACATATATTAATTATTTTTATATCATATCAAAGGAATACAACAATTTATATTATATTAATATATATATTTATTTATTTATTATATTTATTAATACGTCTTTCAAGAAATATTATTTATTTTTAATTGAAACCTTACATATATATATATATATATATATATATATATATATATATATATATATATTTAAAAAAATAAATAAATAATTCAAATGATGTAATTATTTCTTATACTTCAGGAACATATATATCAACGCTTTATTATTTTTTTTGATATTATTTATTTATATTAATAAATACAACATCTAAATAATGTGTTTGTTATTTATATATAATCATATAATACATATAATGTAGAGAAAAAATTTTATAAATAATATTATATACCTTATGAAAGCATACATAATTATTACAAACATATTATTTTTTATAAAAACAGTATGAATCGCAGATTATTCAAATATATTTAAATAATTTCAAATGTATTGAACAAAAGTTTACAATATTTGTATATATTAATTATATAATGTATTTAAAAATTTTCATTATTTCATTTCTTTTTTTTTTTTTTTTTTTTTTAATTATATATTTTTATGCATTTACTTTTTTTTATTTTGGTAATAATAATATTAATAATAATAATAAAGTATTTACTTTTTTTAATTATTAAAAGGAAATTGTTATATTATTTATATATTCAATTTTATATGGTGTACTTATATTTATAATAAATTTGGGAACCACGCGGTTCTCAAAATATAAACGCTATATTATAATATATATATATATATATATATATTTTAAATAAAAAATAAATATAATTTATAAATATATAAATAAATATATATATATAATTTATATTGTGTCTATCAAAAATATTCACATTTTTGTTAAAATTTAAAAAATATCCTTAATTTCCCTTTTTTTTTTTTTTGTAATAAATTTAAAATATAATATTTATTTTTATTTTTATTTTTTCTTAGCGTCCTCCTTTTATTATTTTGGTACAACAATTTTAATATTTTTTCGGTCCTTATTGCATTTAATATATGCAAAAAGTATTAATAATCAATACCTTTAAAATATTTATATAAAGTTTTATTTTCTTTTTCAATAAATATTTTTCCTTTTAATATTTAAAAAATTATTATATCATACAACATTATATGGGCTATATTAATATATATATATTTTTATTTTTACTTGATAAATATTTAAATATATGTTATTATTAAAATTTCCAATTTTTATTTATATAAAAAGGACTAAAAATATTTATCTACATATAATACTGGTTATAATAAAAGAAAAAAAAAATAAAATAAGATAAATATCTTTTCATTAAAATATTAAAATTTTTATATATCAAATTATTCATAAAGTTTTCCACAAATAAAATAAAAAATATTTATGTCTTTGTTCATTTTAATATATATATATATATATATTAAAATGAACAAATTATTCCCCATCTTGCCAATATGGAAATATTTCACTAACAATATCAACATATCTCTTTTTTGCATCTTCTTTATTTAAATTTTCCACAGATTTCCAAGCTTCATATTTTTTTCTATCAACAAATTTATGCATACTTGGTTCCTTTATATTACAATTGCCTATGGTGCTCTGCTTATAATATTTATATAAATCTAACTTTAGTTCATTAGGCAAATTTATAGTTTTAGGTAATCCGTTGATAAAGGAAACACATTCTTCGAATACTTGTGACATTTTGTATTATATATTTTCTTTCAAATTTATTATCTAAAATTATAAGAAAATAACAAAATATATATATATATATGTATATATTATAAATACAATTCATATAAATATTATAACAATTTTCACAATGAATAAATACATACAAATTTACCTTTATATTAATATTTGTATACCTTTTATTTTACAATTAAAAAAAAAAAGAAAATTAAAATAAAACAGAAAAAATATACCTATATATAATTTATATAAAAGAATAATAAAGTTTTCTATTTCTTTATACCTTTGAAAAGCAATATTATGTCATTCAGTTGTTATTTTGAAACATAAAAATATTTTAAAATTGCAACCATTAAATAAAATTATATTAATTATAAAAAAGTAAAAAAAATATATCATAATTTTTTTTTTTTTTTTTTTTTTTTAAGTACATTTTTTATATTATAATAAATTCCTTAAAAATTATTGCTATAATAATAATAAATGTGAGAAAATATTAACACTTTAAAAGAAAATAAAAATAAATATCCATTTTCTTTTTTTCTATATAATACATAAAGTATTGCATGCATACTTTTGATACTTTTTTAATATTACATATATATATATAATATATGATTCATTTCTTTAATAAATATATTTACATTTTAAGAAAAGTATCCATATAACCAATAACATTGTGACAATATTTTTGAAATTCTTACATTTGCTACCAAAAAATAATTTTTTTATATTATATATAAAGAAATAATTACTATAAAAAAAATATATATATCCAAAATAGTAATTATACTACCTACTTTAATATTATTCATGTCAACATTAATAGTAATATAATCTTCTAATTTTTTTTTTTTTTTTTTTTGGTACATAAATTGCCACCAATTCGAAAATATAATAAACTCTTATATATAATATATTATTTTACCCACTTCTGTTTATTTAATATTCATAAAATAGTACACATGAAAATAATTTTACAATATTTTTTATCAGAACATTTATTTTTAAGAAAAATAATAAAAATAGCTATATAATATATAAATATATATATATATATATATATATAAATGTGTACATTTATAGATATTTTTTTTTTAATTTTTTTCAGTCATAATTTAATGAAGGAAAATCAGTACTTTTTTTTTTATTAATACATACATATTTATATTTATTTATTTAATTAATTATTTATTTTAATTTATTATTAACTCTACAGATACGAAACTTACAATTTTTAAAAGAATTGATCTAAATTAATGGACTTTAAAATGTTTTTTTTTTTTTTTTTTTTTTTAAATATATTTTTTATAAGATACTCATTATAGCTATTAAAATATACTTCAATTTTAAATATATTAAAAATATATATATATATATATACTTTATATTTATTTGTTCATAATTTATTTTGTTCCATACTTATTATTCTTAGAGAAACAACTTTAAAAAAAGAACTTTTCAATAAAAATATATATATATATATATATATATATATATATATATATATATATATATATATTTTACATATCTTTTCTTAATTGTATATACTTATTTAAAACATTACCAATTGTA
>NW_021628858.1:107500-115078 GCF_900097015.1 Plasmodium sp. gorilla clade G2
AACGAAAAAAAAAAAAAAAAAAAAATTTATATATATATATAATTTTGAAATATTCATCTAAAAAATAGTAATTCCATATTATATAAATATAAATTAAAAAAAATTTATATAATGACAATTTAAATAAATAAAAGAAGGAAAGAAATAAAAAAGTAAATTGTATTTTACCTATTATTCAAAAAATAAATAATCCTCTCGTAATTTTTTCGGAAAAACAACGAATACATACAAAATAATATTTTTTTTTTTTTCTCAAATATATATATATATATATTATATATTTAAAGAAATAAAAAAATAAAATAAATTAAAAATAATAAGGAATATTATGATATATTAATAAATTACTATTTTCCAACAAGTTATATTTATTTTTTTTTATTTTTTATTCTTGATTAATTTAAAAATATACTTTATTAAAACTCAAAAATATAAACATATTTGTTCGTATTTCTTCATTAAATATATATATATATATATATATATATATATATATATATATATATATATTTCTTTACCATTCTGATAATTATTTGAAGAATATATCATGTTTTTCATAAACCATGAACATATAAATATTTAATTCAACCATAAAAAGACGGATTTCAAAAAATAAATTAAAATTAATTTATATAAAACAAAAGAAACATTTATATTAAATTATATGTATTTTATGTAGTTATGAATTGTATGTTAAAAATTATCAATCTTGAAACATTTTTACGAAATATATATGCCTGTAAAATAATTCAAAAGAATATTAATCAGAAAAGAAAGAAAGACAGAAATAGAAAAAAAAAAATAAAATAAATTAAAATAAAAAGTAATATACAAATAAAAAAGTATACAGACAAATGAAAATATAAACAAACAAATAAAAAAAAAAAAAAAAAATATATACATACATATATATATATATATATATATATATATATATTGTAAATTATATAATTCCTCGTGTAAAATACCATATTTATAACTAATCAGTCGCCTTTTTCTATACACTCATTATTATTCCTTCATTGCAATGATTTATTATCTCCATTTCTACTATAACTTTCTTTTAATATATTCATTTTTTGTTCTATCAACTGTTTATTATATATAGAAGTTTCACCTTCTAAGTTTTCACTCATAATTCCTTTTTCCTCTAATTCTTTTGGAAGTGATACTTTTTTCGTTTTATTCTTTTTGGCTATCATTCCATTTTCTGTTTCAGTTACACATTTTTCAAACCATTCTCTTATTTTTATTTTTTCCTCCTCATCATTGTAATCATATATCTTATCATATTCCATATTTTCCATTTCCGAATTTGTAAAATATTCATTATTCGCCTCACTCACTTCATTAAAGCTTTTATCTAAAATTGCCATAAATATATCTATTAGCAACGCTATTTTTAATATTTTCTCTTTCAAATAATTTTCTAATTCTATACTATATATTTCATCACTAAAATCAATTGTAAACATTTCATATCTTTCTAATAAATCATTAAACCAGTATTCATGTTCCCATTCCTCTATATTATTTATATTTTTAAATATCCATTCTTTCCATATTTCTTTTTCTTCTTCAATATATAAATATTTTAATTCGTCATCAAAAACTTTTGTAATATTATATTTATATGGTATATTTTTCATATGATTATTTCTTTCTTCATTCCAATCATTCCACAAATTAATAAACCATTCCTCTTTTTCCAGTTCATCAATTAATATCTTATTTTTTTGTTTCATATTATATAACAATAATTTATGTTTCTCCAACATTTTATTTAATATATTATCCAAATATTCATATGAATCATCAATTGTTTTATTTTTTATCCATAAATTTGTATAATACATATTTCCTTCTTTCAACAAATCAAAGCAAATATCGAAATATTCATTCTTTATTTTATAGTCATCTGCTTCTTGATAAGTATTTTCCATATCATGATTCAATATTTCCTTTTCTATATTTATTCCATTTATTTTACTTAATTTTTCACATATATTATTTCCACTTTTTTTTCTATTCCTTTTATAATATTCACTATAAATATTCATATATTTTTTCTTCCTATTCATTGCATAAGCGTAATTATCTTCTTCATTTTCATTACTTGCAATTTTTAACCAATCCCTTTCGTTATCTTCATCTATCCATTTTAATTGAATATCATCCCAATGCTTTTTTGATATTTTTTTTTCAACATCTCTTAATGGCTTTCTTATTATATCTTTATATTCTTCATCATCTTCTTCATTTATTATTGATCTGAAATATCTATCTTCTTCAATTATCCATTCTTTCTTCAAATCATTATACCAATTTTTCATTTTTAATTTTTCTATTTCTTCTTTTTGACCATTTAATAGGATACTTTTTTTCATATCATCCACACATAATTCATTACCCTCTAATTTTTCTTTTCTTTTCAATTCTTCTACACATGTATCCAAAAATATTTCTTTACTTTCTAAATATTCCTCCTTTTTGTGTTCCTCAATTATCATCATATATATTTTTATCCATATGATACATATTAATTTTTTTTTCCTATATTCTTTTAATTCTTCCAAATATTCATCATTTTCTTCAAACTGCATTAAATTTTTACATTCATCTAATTCAATAACTCCTTTTCTTTCAATTTCTTCTAATAATTTATCAAACCATTTTTTTATAACATTTGATTCTATATGATATAAATTTTTTGCAATCCACTTTCTCCATATAATTTTTTGCCTTTGTAACATTGGATTTTTAACATCCTCTCTTAAACTAATCAACAATTCTAAATAAGCTTTTCTCATATATTTATTCTCTTCATTCTTCCAATTCTCTTTCAATATAATAAACCATTTTTCTTTTTTCCATTTTTCCAACATATATCTATGTCTTTCTATCCATCTATTCCACAAATTGTTTTGTCTCTCTATTACATCCACTTTTAAATGTTTATATTCTAGGTCTCCTATCATTAACATGTTATTTATAATATGGGAATATTCCTTATTTTCAATATTTCCAAATTCTTGCAAACATATTTCTAAAAAGTCCCCTTTATTCATTTCCCACTCTTCATTTTTGCAGTCGTTCAAAACTTCCATATGAATTTCTATGATGGTTTTCCTTTTGATACTTTTATTATCATGCAATTTATTTGAATAATCGTTTAATTTATTCAACTCGATCATTCTATTTATGTCCTCATTCATTTCGTCTTTGTTTATATTATCTTTATCTATTGCGATACGTAACCAATCTCTCTCATTATCTTCATCAATCCATTTTATATACATATCTTTCCAATGTTCTAATAATACACCTTTTTCTACTTCTATAAGGGGATTATTCAACAAACCATCCTCATATATTTCATCCTTTTCCATTAAATCCAAAGAATTTATATATTTATCTTCTTCTTTTATCCATTCTTTTTTCAAATTATTATACCATTCTTCATTTTTCCACTTTTTGTCATCTTCTACCTTATCACATATATGAAATCCCTTTTTCATTTCATCAACCATTGATATCATTCTTTCATTTTCTTCAGAATGTTCTTCCTTTTTTAACTCATCTATACATGTATTTAAAAAGGACTCCTTTTTTTTCTCTAATTCTTCATCCTTCTCTTCTTCCAAAACAGACATATATATTTTTATCCACAAAATTACTTCTAACTTTTTCTTCCTATATTTATGTAACTCCTCATCTGATATATCTTTTTCTAAATATAAAAATTTTTTTATAGCTTCGTCACTAATTATACCATTTTTATCTATCTCATCCAATAAATGATTTAACCATTTATTTATAATTTCTTCTTTTATTTTGTAAGGATGTTTTGCAATCCAATTCCTCCAAATTATTTTTTGTCTCTGCGACATATTATATTTGTCACCCTTTAGACTTATTAATAATTCTTTGTATGTTTTTCTCATATATTCATTTTGTTCTTTCTCCCAATCATTTTTTAATTGAATAAACCAAT
Organism: Plasmodium sp. gorilla clade G2; assembly: GCF_900097015.1. Classification (NCBI taxonomy): domain Eukaryota; phylum Apicomplexa; class Aconoidasida; order Haemosporida; family Plasmodiidae; genus Plasmodium; species Plasmodium adleri (nom. inval.). Next base: position 111,495 of record NW_021628858.1, read on the forward strand.
TTTCTTTATTCCATTTTTCTAACATATAATTGTGTCTATTTGTCCAAATATTCCAAAATGATTTGGTATTCTCCACTATGTTGTAAATATCACTTTCATTTGTTATATAATCATAATATTCTTTATTTTTTTTATCTTCATTTTGTTTTTTTATCAATTCTTCTATACATATATCTAAAAAGTCCTCTTTATTTTTTTCCCACTCTTCCATTTTACAATCGGATAATACCTCCAAATGTATTTCAATGATGATTTTCCATTTACATACCTTTTTATTTAATAAATAAATACCTCTTTTTTCTATTTCATCATAAATTTTTAATTCTTCGCTATATATATCATCCTCTCTAATTATTCTATGCTTCATTTTATCATCAGGTTTTATATACGTCCTTTTTTTTAAAAAAACATCTTCCAACCAATCTTCATCACTATCTTCATCAATCCATTTTAATTCTACATTTCTCCATTGTTCTTTTAATAAACCTTTTTGTATTTCCATTGTTGGTTTCTTAACAAATTCATAAAACTCCTCTTCATCGTCACTTCCCAAATTATATGACGAAACAAATTTATATTCTCTTCTAATCCAATCTTGTTGCATTTGCTTAAACCAATCCTCTCCTTTATACTTTTCAAGTTCTTTCATTTTATCTATTCCATATATATCTTTTTTCAAATCTTCTATCACTTCTTCTTCTATTTCTTTTTTCTTTTTTAATTCTTCAAACGATGTATCTATAAATAACTTTTCACTCTCTATATCTTCTTCCTTTATATATTCCTCCAATATTGACATATATATTTTTATCCATAATATAACCACCAACACTTTCTTTTTATATTTTATAAATTCTTCGATTTGTTCTTCATCATATTGTTCTTCATGTAAAGATAAAAATTTTCTTATGGCTTCATCAGATATGATACCTTCCTTTTCAAGCTCTTCAAATAATTTATTAAACCATTTATCTATAACAAATTCTCTAACTCTAAATGGATGTTTTGCAATCCATTTTCTCCAAATAATTTTTTGTCTTTGAGACATATGATATTTATCACCTCTTAAGCTAATTAATAATTCTTTATACGCTCTCTTCATATATTCTTCTTCTTCATCTCTCCAACTCTCTTTTAATCTTAAAAACCATTCTTCTTCTTTCCATTTTTCTAACATATGTTCATGCCGTTCAACCCATCTATACCACATATCGCTTTGCTTATTCATCATATATATAGTTTCTACATCTTTTTCTTCACCAAATAACAAATCACTTGATATTACATTTATATCTGATTTTTTTTCCTGCCTTGAAAATTCATCAATACATATATTTAAAAAATCTCCTTTATTAAATTCCCATTCTGCTTTTCTTTGTTCTCCCAAAATTAACATATGTATTTCTATAATAGTTTTCCATAACCATTTCATTCTTTCTAATAATTTAATTTTATAAGGATCCTCTATAATTTCAACTTTTTTTTTAACGTATATTTTTTTTTTTAATTTTTCTTTTTCCCTTTGCCTAACTTCTTCACGTAACTTTTCTAATTCTTTTATTCTTATATACACAGCAGAAGGAACCACATTTTTTACTTTAATTTTTTCTTCTATTCTCGCTGGTATCATTTCTTTTTTCTATAATAGAAAAAAATATATATATATTTATTATTAAAATAATGCACATACATAAAAAAATATAGATAATATATAATAAAAAGAGGTTCTATTATATAATTTACTTTTTTTTTTTCTTTTTTTTTTTTTTGTTTACTTTGCGAATTATGTTCAGTATAATGGAAATAAGCAGAATTAACAAACCTATAGGAATAAATATAAGATATGGTGTTACTTGCATAGGAGGATTACCACCACACTTTCTTTTATATTTATAAATTCTTCGATTTGTTCTTCATCATTATTGTTCTTCATGTAAAGATAAAAATTCTTATGGCTTCATCAGATATTGATACCTTCCTTTTCAAGCTCTTCATAATAATTTATTAAACCATTATCTATAAACAAATTCTCTAACTCTAAATGGATGTTTTGCAATCCATTTTCTCCAAATAATTTTTTGTCTTTGAGACATATGATATTATCACCTCTTAAGCTAATTAATAATTCTTTATACGCTTCTCTTTCATATATTCTTCTCTCATCTCTCCAACTCTCTTTTAATCTTAAAAAACCATTCTTCTTCTTTCCATTTTTCTAACAATGTTCATGCCGTTCAACCCATCTATACCACATATCGCTTTTGCTTATTCATCATATATATAGTTTCTACCATCTTTTTCTTCACCAAATAACAAATCACTTGATATTAACATTTTATATCTGATTTTTTTTCTGCCTTGAAAATTCATCAATACATATATTTAAAAAATCTCCTTTATTAAATTCCCATTCTGCTTTTCTTTGTCTCCCAAAATAACATATGTATTTTCGATAATAGTTTTCCATAACCATTTCATTCTTTCTAATAATTTAATTTTATAAGGATCCTCTATAATTTCAACTTTTTTTTAACGTATATTTTTTTTTTTTAATTTTTCTTTTTCCTTTGCCTAACTTCTTGCACGTAACTTTTCTAATTCTTTTATTCTTATATACCACAGCCAGAAGGAACCACATTTTTTACTTTAATTTTTTCTTCTATTCTCGCTGGTATCATTTCTTTTTTCTATAATAGAAAAAAATATATATATATTTTATTATGAAAATAATGCATCATACATAAAAAAATATAGATAATATATGAATAAAAAAGAGTTCTATTAGTATAATTTACTTTTTTTTTTTTCTTTTTTTTTTTTTGTTTACTTTGCGAATTATGTTCAGTTATAATGGAAATAAGCAGAATTTAACAAACCTATTGGAATGTTTATAATATGTAAGATATGGTGTTACTTGCATTTGTTAGAGGGTTTTATTTTACCAGTATGGTGTAATTTAGGAAGGAGGCGTCGAAGTAGGAGGATCGAATCTGATTTGGACTCGAAGTATTATCATTGATAATATCTATTTTATTAGGAGTTCTAATGCTTTCTTCCTAGAGTTGGAAATAATACTTGAATTTTCTCTCTGATTGTTTGTTATATAATTATAGGTGTCGAGAGGAGTAGACGTAGAGATGTCGCTTTATTGATTATTCTGGTCTCTAAAATAATAAAGGGTTTAAATAAAAATATATATATTTTATATTAAACACATTTAAACATTAATTTAATAATAATTCATAATATATTTTCTTTTTTTTAATAAATATATAATATAAAAAGCGATTATAATAATTATATATATATATATATATAATAATATATATTTTATATAGTATAATTTAAATGTGTTCTGTTTCATATAAAATTATATATAATTTTATTTACCCTTTATTATTTTAGAGAGATTTAAAATATTTTGAATTTTTTTTTAAATGGGAAATTCAAGTATTATATCCTTAGGAGAAAAGCATTTAAACTCCTATGAAAAATAGATATTATCAATGGATAATATTTCGAGTCCATCAGATTCAAGATCCTCCGTACTTCGACGCCTCCTCCTAAAATTACACACACCTGGT
>NW_021628859.1:0-34363 GCF_900097015.1 Plasmodium sp. gorilla clade G2
TTTTCGTAACCATATATACAAAAGTATCACTATAATAGTTACAGCAATTAGCGCAACAATTGCCATACCATAAGGAAAAAATGTCGATGTACCAGCAATTGCAGGACTTCCAACAGTACCTAATCCTTCAAGAAGATGAGTAAATCCCCCAGATACAGCTGCACCTTGAATCGCAGTTTCCAACGAAGATGTAAAAAAGAAATTTACACCAACTAAGGCACTTTTAATTTGTGCTGTAAATGCCGGGATCGCTGCACCTGCCGCTTCAGTAGCAGCATAAATACCAGATCCTGCTGTAATTATAGACGAAAGCCCACACGTAGAAGCACCTCCAACACAACCTGTTTTTAAATTATCTAAATAATTATCATGTACTTTATTTGATGAAGATAATTTGTCGGATGATTTCTTCTTATTCGTCCATTCACAAGATTTATCATTTTTAGCATTTGATTTATCTGATAAATGTTCGAAATACATTTCTGGTTTTACATAAAAATTATTGTAAAGTTTTCTTTGTATTTCTAAATATTTAAGGGAACGAGAAGATATATTTGATTGTTTTTCATTTTCCTTATCATATTTTCCTTTTTTATATTTATTTAAATTTGATGTTTCAGTGTTTTCCTTTTCTGTTACCTGTGGTATATTTTGTTTTCTCTTTGTATCATCCTTTTGGATATTTGTTTTTCTTGTATTTTGTTTCATTGGTATTTTTGTATTCTCTTAATTGATTATTTTCATGTTTATGATTTTTTGTAAGTCCATATGATAATTCTGCTAATAATCTCAAATATGTTGGCATCGATATGGTATTTTTATAGTTTATATTTTTATATAATCCATCACAGTTATTCTAAAAATGGAGAAATGAAATTAAAAAAAATAAAAATCAAATTATATCAATTAAATATTCTGTATTACAAAAACATATTGAAACGATGAATAAAAATATTAAAACGTATTATAAAAAAAGATAGTTTTGTATTGTACACATATAATTTTCATCTTTTGTATTCTTACATTATAAATTAAGGTTAATGTTCCTAATATGATTGAAAATATAATTAATTTAAAATTATAAGATATCATTTCTAATATATGTACTATTATAATTAGAGATGTAATAATATATATACAATATATGTAAACTATAAAGGAAAAAATATATTTTTAAAATTTATACCTATATTATTAATAACATTTAGTTTGTTATCAATAATTTATTCTATATATAGAAATGTTTTAAAAAATATATTTATATTCTCTAAGAACTAATATAAATATATTTTTTTCTTAATTTTTTTTTTTTTTTTTTTTTTTTCTTGATGTATATTGAATAATAATTTAATTTTATAAAATTTGTATGAATTATATATGTATATAAAATAATTCTTTTAAAAATGTTATTAAAATTCTGATAATGTTAGTCGTATTTTAATATATAGAATATGTGTAATATTTATATATATATAAAGTTCTTTATATTACTGAATTGTGATGTTTATTTTTATAAATATAACAAATATAATATTAAAATTAATTAAAAACATAATACATTATAATTAGAAAAAAAAGAATAGATATAAATAATTATTACTTTTATATTATTTTATTTAAAGAAAAAATTGGGCTTTGTTATATAATTATTTCACATTTTACATATATATTTATATGTGAATTATATTTTGTAGTGTATAATTGCATATCTACTATAGAACTGAGTGTTTAAAAATTAAACCAATTTGAAATTAAAAGAGAATATAATAAAATTAAAATTGATAAAATATAGTCCTTGAGTTATTATTCAATTATATTATATATTTTTTATATAATCAAATAATTTTTATAATATACATTTATATATATTATCTAATTGATATTTAGAACTTGATCTATTCTTAATACATTAAATTATAATTATGTACGTTATGTATTTTATAGAAGTGGATTGAAATGATCTATGTATCCATAAAAACAATATTAAAATTGTGTGCTAATTTATTTTAATTTACATTATTATCCATAATTTTGTAAAATTAGATAATAAATATGTATATATATATTGAAATTGAGATTATTCTTATTAATAATTTTTTAAATATTTTTTATTATAATTATTTTTTTTATATTTATATTAAATAATATTTAAGAATTAATTTTTTTTTTCATATAATTAAAATATTATATAAAACGTTTATGGCGTTTAAAATAATTGTTACTTCTTAAGTTAATATTATTAAGAATGTTATAGAATATATAAAACAAAAATACGTATTATTATAGTTTTAAATTCTACAAAATTTATAATTATATTTATATTAAAATTAAATATAGAAATAATAAATATATATTACAAATTATATTATAAAATAATTTATTATATATATATATATATATATATATATATATATATACATGTTTTTGTAAACCACACATAATACAATAAAAGAAACCTATAAGAAGTATTCATATAAATAATATTAATACAATTTTAAAATATTTTAAATATTTAAAATATATTATTTTAAAAATATACAATATAAAATAGTTATAGTAATAATTAGATTAAAATGAAGTGTCATTGTGTACAATATTATTCTGAAGAAAACCACATGCAGAAAACAATGAACGCTTGTTCCGATAAGCGAAAATTTTTAAAATTGCTATCAATTACTGGAATGTTATTATTATTAGTAGTACTAAACGTAAGTTAATAAATGTGAATCTTTTATAATATCAATGTATACATATATATATATTTATCATTTTTTATTAATTATTCTTTCTTCAGAGTATAGTAATATGTGAGAAGGGTGAAACAAAAAATGCAGGAAATCATCATATATATAGAAGAAATTTATCTGAGTTAGAAAGTGTAAAGAATAAAGGATTAAGAAGTAGCAGTCATAAGAATAAATTAAGAAGTACGTTAGATGAAAAAAATAATAATATTCCTCTTAGTTCACAATATAATAATATAAATTATAATGATTTATCAAAACAATTAACATTGGAAGATTTACATAATGTATTGGATAATTTAGAAGAACGTCCATCTGATGAAGATCTTCGTAACATATGGAACCAAGTTTTGGGTGTAGCTAAATATGGATTTGATGATATGTTAAAAGATTTATCATATTATATAGAAGAGTATTTACTTACATATGAATATCAAACTTATCATCATATGAGTGATAGAGTCGTATCTGTAAATACTGAATATCGTACATGGTATAAATCAATGCATGATATTGCTGTTGTACTATCAACTACAGATGTTGAAAATACTCGTAATTTTTATAGTTTAATTAAAGATGGAGCATCACTTGATGAAATGAAAGATTTTATTTATTTATTTTTAAAGTATTATGAGACATTAAAAATTGATTTATATAATGAACATAAGAAAATATTTACAGAAAGGATGAAGAATCCACAAAGATTAGATATATAACCTAAATTTATACGAATGTCACATATATATATAATAACATATATATTTATAATTGTTATAAAAATATACCTTATCCTTCTAATACATAATTATACTAATATTTAATATTGTATAATATATATATAAATATGTACATAAATATTCTTGTACAAAATTTTATCATTATATATTTTGAACCTTTATGTAGGTTGAAACATAGTTTTTTTTTTTTATTCATATTTTTTAAATATAGACATATATAAAAAAAACCAATTATATCAATTTACAATAAATCGTATTTCATAAAAGAAAAATATTATAATATTCTTTATGGAAATAAAAAAGAACAAAAAAATATACCATTTTTTTGATATATATGATATAAATCTCGTCTAATAAATTCTGAAACATTATATTATACACAAACATATATACACATATATATTTCATTTTAGTATAGTATGATATTTATATAAAAGGTATATATTTTATTAAATAAATAAAATTTCATATATTGTGACACGACATAATAAAAATTAGATGACATCTTTACAAATCATTATATATAAATATAATAATTGATCATTTATATAAAATTATATAATGCTAAAGCATTTATTATAAATTACATCACAAATATTGTCTACTCCAGGTTTAAATAAATATATATATATATGCTTTCTTTTCAAAAAGAAATTACCATTAAAGAAACCAATTATACATATTTAAATTAAATATGCTAAAGAAATATTATTGAAAATATATAAGAAAAATATGAAAATAAGAAATAACAAATTTTTAAAAACTAAAACCATCCAATAATTATATTATATTTATATATAATTATGAAACAGTAATTTAAATTATATAAAATATAAAATGTCAAAAATATATATTTATATATGTAATGTTTGTATTTATATAATTGTATTTAATAATAATGTACGAAAATATATGTCATATATCGAAACAAAACTATTGTCATACTAGTACTAATTGTTATGATATGACTTTATATATTTTCCAAAATAAAAAATATATCAAAAATGTATTATAAAACAAAATATATAATAATAATATATGTAGGTATATTATATTACGTTTTATGTAATATATTTTAAAAAATATACGAAATGTATAAATAATATATATAAATAGGTGCAATTATTATTAGGTATTTAATGAAAATAAAAAACATAATTTTAAATTGTAAAATATGAATTTTTTTTTAATACAATACGATTATGGTTTTAATATGGTTAATATATATTATAAAATAGGTAAAATATAATTTTTCAATTAATTATTATTTTTGTTTTAATATATACAATTTATACATATACATATTTTGGAAATTATAAAAAAGAAAAAAAATAAAAAAAAGAGAAGAAAAACGTTTCAAAAAATATATTTAATATAATAAAACAAAATAAAAATCCATATTTTAATTATTGGTATTTATTTTTATTTATTATTTTTAATCGTTTTTTAAATTAATAAAAATGATTTTTCTAAAAAGATATCGTCTTATTATATACAATATAATTTAAATTTCTATTTTTTTTTGATTTGGTTTGTTTTTTTATTTGTAGTTGCACCGATATAAAAAAGGAACGAGAAGTTATATAAATTTTTATATTTGAATATTCTCGACTACGTTCTGTTATATTTTATTTTATGATATTTATTTTAGGTCATATATTTCATCTTATTTTATAACATATATTTTTTTTAAATACATTACGTGTTTATTAATATTAATTGAATTATTTATTTTTTTTGTATTAATTAAATTAAATATATATATGTAATAATTAATTAATTTATTTATTTATTTGTATTAATGAAATTATTTATTTATTTGAATTAATTAAAAAATTAGGAAATATGCATAATTATGCATTATAATAAACGTAAAAGAAAATAAATATGGGAAAACTGACTTATATTTCATATTTATTATATATTTCCGTCCTTATATTTAGAATTCGTTTTTTTCGAAATAGGTGAAATTATAAAAGTGGTCATAATTGGTTTTGTTCAAATATGTGAAAATTAAAAAATTTGTCTGGAAGTAAAAAAATATTATTCCATTATATATATGTATAATAATTCATATACAGACATATATATAATATTTTTGTGTACTCCTTTTTGAATACGGTTTTTATTTTTTTATATTTGTATTCTGGGTTATTTTATTCTGTACGTTTTTTTAAACATAAATTCACAGATATTTGAGTACGCATTAATATGTAATTTGTACTAAAAATTATATACATGTAAAAATTAATAGTAAAAAATGGTTTCATTTCATAAAATATTTTTTTTCTTCCTAATATTCATTTTATATTTAAATGAAAAGGCAATATGTTCCATAAATGAAAATGAAAATGACAGTGAAACTGTAACTAGTAGCCACAATGTACAATATAATGATAATATCGAGCAGTTAAAATCGATGATTGGAAATGATGAACTACATAAAAATTTAACAACATTAGAAAAATTAATTTTAGAATCGTTAGAAAAGGATAAATTAAAATATCCTCTCCTTAAACAAGGAACTGAAGAATTAATCGATATATCGAAATTTAAAAAAAAAAATGTTAGAGATACGAACGATGAATGGTACATCCTACCTACGATCCAATCGACTTTTGACGATATGGTAAAATATGAACATCTTATGAAAAAACAATTAATAGAAATATATAATTCTGATATTTCAGATATAATTAAAAAAAAAATATTTATTGTACGAACATTGAAAACAATAAAATTAATGCTTATACCATTAAATTCGTATAAACAACAGAACGATTTAAAAGCTGCGCTCGAAGAATTAAATAATGTATTTATATCCAAAGATGTTGAGGAGAAAACTAGTCCAGTAGGGGATCATGGGACATTTTTTAATAATTTGTTAACACATGTAAGAACAATTAAAGAAAACCAAAATATAGAAAATAAAGGTGAAACACTTCTACTAGAGGACAATAAAGTAGATGTAATGGACACGAACGATTTTTTTTTCACGACCAATTCCAATATAAATTTTATGGAAGCTTTAGATGATATAACAAATCAATATGGATTAGGGTTAATTAATCATTTGGGTCCTCACTTAATAGGTAATAAAATATATATATACCACACATATATATATATCCACATATATACATATATATTTTTTTTTCTACAGCCCTGGGACATTTTATTGTATTAAAATTAGCACTTAAAAATTATAACAATTATTTCCAAGCAAAAAGTATAAAATTCTTTAGTTGGCAAAAAATATTAGAGTTCTCTATGTCTGATCGATTTAAAGTTCTTGATATGATGTGTGACCACGAATCCGTGTATTATTCCGAAAAAAAGAGAAGAAAAACGTACTTGAAAGTTGATCGATCACATACAAGTATGGAATGTAATATATTAGAATATCTAATACATTATTTTAATAAATATCAGTTAGAAATAATTAAAACTACTCAAGATACTGATTTTGATTTACATGGGATGATGGAACATAAATATATAAAAGATTATTTCTTTTCATTTATGTGTAATGATCCTAAAGAATGTATTATTTATCATACGAATCAATTTAAAAAAGAAGCAAACGAAGAAAATACTTTTCCTGAACAAGAAGAACCGAATCGTGAAATAAGTGCATATAATATATATTTGAATTATTATTATTTCATGAAACGTTACAGTTCTTATGGAACAAAAAAAACATTATACGTACATTTATTAAATTTAACAGGGCTTCTAAGTAATAAAAAATAAATATATAAATTTATGTGTATGTATATTTTTTATATATTGTTATTTATATTATTATATATATTATTTGTTTTAGATTATGATACAAGAGCTTATGTCACATCACTTTATTTACCAGGATATTACAACAGTAAGGATATATATATTTAATAAAATAAAGGATATAAATGGCATGATATATTTTATTATTTTTTTTTTTAGCTGTCGAAATGTCATTTACTGAAGAGAAGGAGTTTTCCAAACTTTTTGAAAACTTATTAAAATGTAAATATATATATATATATATATATATATATATATATATATATATATATATATATATATATATATATATATATACATATACATATACATATACATATACATATACATATAAATACATATATATACATATACATATAAATACATATATATTGATAGGTATTGAGAAATGTCATTTACACCAACCAAATACATTATCAAAAGATAGTAATTTCCTCAACGATGTATCCAAATGCGATGTATGTAAAGGAGCCTTCTTATATTCTAATAGTAATAAAAAAAAAATAAACAAGTGTATATATATACATAAATACATACATATATATATTTTTTTTTTCTTAGTTAAATTTGATGATGTTCCTTCGATGGTACAGAAATTTTATGTATATTTAACTAAAGGTCTAAAAATACAAAAAGTATCATCACTAATTAGAACGCTAGATATATATCAAGAGTACAGTAATTTTTTATCCCATGATATTAATTGGTACACTTTTCTATTTTTATTTCGACTTACCAGTTTTAAGGGTAAGAAACATATATACATATATATATGTATATTTACACATATATATACATATATGTACATATATATATATTTATTTATAGATATTTCAACCAAAAATATCGCTGAAGCAATGTATTTAAATATAAAGGATGAAGATTCATTTAACAAAACTGTTGTGACGAACTATTGGTTCCCTTCTCCTATAAAAAAATACTACACTTTATATGTTAGGAAACGTATTCCAAACAATTTAGTCGATGGTAGGATATATATATATTTATAATCACTATATATATATACCCATATATATATACATATACATATATACATTTTCGCAGAATTGGAAAAATTAATGAAAGTTGGAACATTAGAAAAAATGAAAAAATCTCTGACGTTTTTGGTCCATGTCAACTCGTTTTTACAACTAGATTTTTTCCATCAACTGAATGAACCACCTCTAGGATTACCAAGATCCTATCCTTTATCGTTAATTCTCGAACATAAATTTAAAGATTGGATGATCAGTTCGCCCGCAGGGTTTTATTTTTCAAATTATCACAATCCATATATACGAAAAGATTTGCACGATAAAGTCTTATCACAAAAATTTGAACCGCCAAAAATGAACCAGTGGAACAAAGTTTTGAAATCGTTGATCGAATGCGCATATGATATGTATTTTGATCAACGACATGTGAAAAATTTATATAAATATCATAATATTTATAATATAAATAACAAATTAATGTTAATGCGAGACTCCATGGATTTGTACAAAACCCATTTTGACGACGTGTTATTTTTTGCAGATATATTTAATATGAGAAAATATATGACTGCTACCCCAACATATAAAAAAGTAAAAGATCGCGTTTATCACACTTTACATAGTATTATGGGAAATTCGGTCAATTTTTACAATTATGGTATTATTTATGGATTTAAAGTAAATAAGGATATATTGAAAGAAGTAGTGGACGAATTGTTTTCTATTTATAATTTTAATACAGATATATTTTCAGATACTTCGTTTCTACAAACAGCTTATTTATTATTTAGAAGAATAGAGGAAACATACAGGACGCCAAGAAGAAACGACAAAATGGTAAAAAAAAATATACATATGTATGTATGTATATATATATTTATATATATGTATATTTGAATTTGTATATATATATGTATATTTATATATATTTTTATATAATTGACTATAAATACATAAAAAATATACATATACATATATACATACATATATATGTTTTTTTTTATAGAGTGTGAATAATGTTTTTTTCATGAATGTGGCAAATAATTATTCGAAATTAAACAAAGAAGAACGTGAACTGGAAATCCATAATTCTATGGCATCACGATATTATGCGAAAACGATGTTTGCAGCATTTCAAATGTTGTTTTCCACAATGTTAAGTAATAATGTAGATAATCTTGACAAAGCATATGGATTAAGTGAAAATATACAAGTAGCAACAAGTACGTCCGCATTTCTTACTTTTGCATATGTGTATAACGGAAGTATCATGGATAGTATGACCAACAGTTTATTGCCACCATATGCGAAAAAACCTATAACACAATTAAAATATGGAAAAACTTTTGTTTTCTCCAACTATTTCATGCTAGCATCCAAAATGTATGATATGTTAAATTATAAAAATTTAAGTCTTCTATGTGAATATCAAGCAGTAGCTAGCGCAAACTTTTATTCGGCTAAAAAAGTAGGTCAATTTATTGGTAGAAAATTTTTACCCATTACTACGTATTTTCTTATTTATAGAATTAGTTGGACACATGCTATTACAACTGGTAAACATTTAATTCCAAGTTTAACCGATCCTCAATATAATCCTAGTACTACAAATACAAATACTTGTATTCATAGTACAGAAAAGACTACAGGTGGTTCTTGTGATCCTAGTAAATGTCCCAACTACACATCCCCTGGAAGTTTTTTTTTCACTCACTCACTTGCTGCTCCAGCATCCCAATATTTATTTTTTTATTTTTTCACGAATCTATACCTGGATGCAGGCAAACATTTTCCTGGAGGGTTTGGTCCTGCAATAAAAGAACAAACACAACATGTTAGTGAAAAAACGTATGAACGTAAACCTTCCGTTCATAGTTTTAATAGAAATTTCTTTGTAGAACTCGCAAACGGTTTCATGTATGCTTTTTGCTTTTTTACAATTTCACAAATGTATGCATATTTTGAAAATATTAATTTTTATATTACTAGCAACTTCCGTTTCTTGGAAAGATATTATGGAGTATTCAATAAATATTTTATAAATTATGCCCGAACTAAACTTAAAGAAATTACAAGTGATATTTTAATAAAATACGAACGTGAAGCATACTTAAGTATGAAAAAATATGGGTATTTAGGAGAAGTCATTGCTTCACGATTGTCGTCCAAAGATAAAATCATGAATTATTTGCACGACACTAACGAGGAGACAATGAATAATTTAAGACGATATGATATGGAAAATGCATTCAAGAACAAAATGGCTACATATGTGGACGATTTTGCTTTTTTTGACGATTGTGGCAGAAACGAACAATTTTTGAACGAGAGATGTGATTACTGTCCTGTCGTTGAAGAAGTGGAAGAAACACAATTACAACCACAATTACTCCCACATGCTGATGAGACCACTAACCTGTCCAAAGAATCAACTAGTACGTATATTGATGTTGAAAAAATAAATGAAACAGGTTCGGCAGATAGTGAAGATGATGAAAAAGATTTCGATGAACCCGACGACGAATTAATGGTTGCGAGATTTCACTAATATACATACATATGTGCATGAGTTTTACATATAATCTTAGGATTTTATATTATGATTTAGGATTTATGTTTTTATTTAATATATATATATATATGTATGTATATATGATTTGTTTTGATTTGGTTCTTTTGTTTAATTTTATTTGGTTTCCTTTATTTGTTTTAAAATTTGTTTTTTGTAATATTATTTGTTAATAAAAATATTTGTTTTTATATATTTTTTCTTAAATGTTTTTTTTTCTTAATACTTTTTTTATTTGGATAATTTTTTCTTCTTTATATTTGTTTTTATTTTAATTATACAGAAGTTATATTTTTATTTATATTTTCATTCATATGTATGTTTTTATTGCAATATCATTAAACAGAAGAAATAAACTGTGTGAAATTGAATGAAAAATTAAATTAGTCGTAGGTGTTATTCATTAATATTTATTTTTTTATATATAAATGTATTTGTGTAATAAATAAAAATATATTTTGATCCTATTAAAAATAATACAAAATTATTTTTAAATATAACACTCATATATATAATGAACAATTATAAATTTAATAATATCTATGTAGTTACTTTATAATATTGAACGATCGGTTATTTATTGCCCATATTATTACATAATGTATATTTATAAAGTGTGATAAAAAAATTTAATTTAATATATTTGTTATTAATTTATAAAAGTTATAAAAAATTTTTTTACGAAATTCTTTTTAAAATTATAAACACAAAGAATATTTCGTACCTTAATGGTTTCATCTTTTTTTTTTTATAAAATAAAATATATATATATATATATATATATATATATATATATATATATATATATATATTACATTAATTTTTATATAATATATATCTCCACAAATAAATTAATTTATTCAACACATATATATATTACATTAATTTTTATATAATATATATCTCAACAAATAAATTAATTTATTCAACACATATATATATATATATAATTCATATATTTCATCTTTATGAAAATGTTTTGTGCATATCATATATATATGTAATGAAACACAAAATATAATTAAAATGTTTAACTATATTATTCAAAAAAACATTTAATAAAAAATATATATATATATATATATATATATATATAATATTTGTAAATTATTATATGTTACTATACATAAATAAAAAAAAAAAAAATAATAAAATAATGTTCAAATCAATTTAATTAATGAATTAAAAACCATTATATTTTTTTTTTTTTTATAAATGAATTTTAATAAATATTTTTTTTAAAACACACAAACAAATTAATATATATATATATATATTATATGGATTAATTATTTTATTAAAATTAGGATTTATATATATCTTCGGTCACAAATATATCCAAGAAATATATCCAATTTTTATCATAATAAATTTTCATCACTACTATTTTCGAACGAATCCATATCATCCAAATAAGTATATCTATTAGTATCACTAATATCCATATTAGATCTAGGGGTCATATCACTACTTATTTCTATAGAAACGTTGGTATTTAACAAGTTGTGTGTAGTGTGGACGTTTTCCACAGGTATATTATTATCCGGTTTGTTTTTCCACTGGTTATTTCTATGTCTATCTAACCATTTATCATATAAATTCAATTGGTTCAGTATCGGATCACCACTTATTGGTTTTGCAAAAATATTGGAATTTGTTTTTTTCGGATGTTTTGTTCCAAATAATTCGTTTTCTTTTCTTTTCAACAACTCATCATATATATCATTACCACTATTTAACGAATCATTAATTAGATCTATACCACTATATAAACTATTATATGTCGGAGTATTAGTGCTAATATTTTCCGGAATATTCCAATCAATATTATAAGTTATATCACTATTACTATATAATTTTCTATCTTGAATGGATGTAATAAAAGGTTTTTCTTCCATATTATTTCCCAAAATATTAGGTTGTGTATCCATATAGATCTTATCATCAATGATATTTTCATTAGGTAAATCCTTTTGTATATTTTGTAAATATTGTGAAATAAAATCCTCTTTTAGTTCATTCCATTCATCATCTATGGGTATATGACTTGGTATGTCACCACTAGGTATGTCACCACTATTTGTTGTGGTACCACTTTTGCTAGGTTTTAGTACCACTTCGATCAAAGTTTTATATTTAGGACTACGTGGTACATATAAATCTATCTCTTCATATTCACTTTCTGATGATGAAGTGATATCAGATGTATCAGTTGTTACCACATAGTTATCACTATCATTATCATTTTCCACATATATGTATGTTTTGCCTTTATAACGACTATAAGGTATGTATCTATTGGTGGAGGTTTTTGTCGGCATCGCCTCATCATTTTGGGGTATATTAAGAACACGAAAAATATCGGTAGAGGTAGTCGGGGTTTTTTTCTAAGAAAAACAAACACATATATGTATGTGAATATATATATGTAGGTATGTGGGTATAGGTATATAGGTATGTGAATATATATATGTATATGTGTGGGGGTATAAATATATATGTATGTTTGGGTATATATATGTATGTATGTGAATAAATATAGGTAATTGTTTTTTTTTTTTCTCATTTTTTATTTTAACTTCATTTTTCTTTCATAAAATTTCTCATTTTGTATTTTAACTGAATTTTTTTCTCATGATTTTTATTTAAATGAATTTTATTTTCAATTTTTTTTCTGATAAAATTCCTGATTTTTTAGTTTAACTATGTTTTTTTTCTCATGATTTTTATTTAAATAAATTGTTTTCTCATTTTTTATTTTAACTAAATTTTTTTTTATATTTTTTTTTAACTAAATTTTATTTTCAATTCTTTTTTTATTTTTAGTATTTTTAATAAATTATTTTTTCAATTGTTTTTTTTCTAACTGAATTTTTTTTTTTTATTTTAACTAAATTTTTTTTTTTATTTTAACTCAATTTTATTTCCAATTTTATTTTTTTCTTCAATTTATAAAAATTTTCATTTTTATTTTTATTTTCAAATTTTTTTTTTTTTTTCTATATTAACAATATTTTTTTTTTTTGAATATTTTAACTTCATTCTATATATATATAATTTATTTCTCTTCACATATATATACCCCCACATATCATACATATACACATACACGTATACCACATATATATTTACCACACATATATATATCACCACACATATATATATATAACCACCACATATACCCCGCCCACGAAGATATATATCCCCCGGGGGAGGGGGGCGACCCGCGCACAAATATTTATAAATATATATATTTTGAATATATATATACATATACATATATTCACAATATAGGAACATATATGCATATATATACGCTTATATGTATATATATAGTGTATATATATGCGTTTATGTTTTTATATCATGTATATATGTATACATATATATATATCCAACATATATATATTTAGAGATATTTGTGTGTCCGGATATATATCTTCGTGGGGTATGTATATGTGTGGGGGATATATATATATGTGTGGTGGTGTATATATGTGTTGGGGGTGTATATATATGTGTGAATGGGGTATATATGTGTGTGGGGGTTTATATATAAATATATATAGGTTTGGGTATAATTATGTATGTATTGGTATATTTATTTATATATATAGATATATTTTTTTTTTTTTTTTCTCATTTTTTATTTTAACTTAATTATATATATATATATATATATTTTTATTTTAACTTGATTTTTCTTTTTATCATTTTTATTTAAATGAAGTGTTTTTGTATTTTTTTTTTTTTTTGATAAAAGTTTTTCTCATTTTGTATTTTAACTCAATTTTATTTTCAATTGTTTTTTTTTTTTCCAATGTTATTTCTTTTTTTAAATTTTAAAATATTTTTATATATATTTTTTTTTTTTTTTCTGATACAATTTCTCATGTTTTTTTTTAACTGAATTTTTTTTTGTATATTCTTTTTTATAAAATTTCTGTTTTTCTATTTGAACTTAATTTTTGTGTATTTTTTTCTATCTAAAAAAAATTATCAATTTCACTTTTATATTGAAATCTGTGAAATATTTATTTTTTCTCTCTCTCTTTCTTTTTTTTTTCTTAATTTTTTTTAACACAATTTGTTTAACTATATATTCTTTTTTATTTCAATAAATTTTTTTATCAATATATTTCTTTTTTTTTCTTTCAACAAATTTGTTTATCTATATATACTTTATATTTCAACAAAATTATTTCTATATATTTTATTTTTTAACAAAGTTGTTCCTATATATTGTATTTTTTAACATAATTTTTTTTTCTATATAATTACTTTTTAACACAATTTGTTCCTATATTCCTTTTTTTTTATTTCAACAAATGTGTAACTATATATTCCAATTGTTAATAAAGTTGTTCCCATATATTCTTTTTTATTTCAAAAAATATGTTCCTATATATTCTTTTTTATTTAACCAATTTTTCTTAACTATATATTCCTTTTATTTTAACATAATTTTTGTTACTATATATTTCTTTTTTTTTATTTCAACAAATGTTTTCCTATATATTTCTTTTTTTTAACATAATTTCTTATCAATATAATTTCTTTTTAACACAATTTGTTTATCTATATATTTCTTATTTTTATTCCAACAAATTTATTCCCATACATTAATTTTTTTAACACATTTATTCCCATATATTTTTTTTTATTTCATCAAATTTTTTTAACTATATATTCCTTTTATTTTAACATAATTTTTTTATCTTAATATTCCTTTTATTTCAACTAAATTGCTTCCATATATTTCTTTTTCTTATTTCAACTAAATTGTTCCTATATATTCCTTTTTTATTTGAACAAATGTGTTACGATATATTTTTTTTTTTTTAAGTAAATTTTTTTTTGATATTTTTTCTATTTAAAAAAATTATCAATTTCATTTTAATTTTGAAATGTGTTAAAATATATTTTTTTTCCTCTCTCTTTTTGTTTTTTTCTTATTTCAATTAAATTGTTCCCATATATATTCCTTTTTTTTATTTCATCAAGTTTTTTTAACTATATATTTCTTTTTTATTTTAACATATTTGTTACTATGTATATCTTTTTTCTATTTAAACAAATTATGTTCCCATATATTATTTTTATTTCAATTAAATTATTTCTATATATTCTTTTTATTTTAACAAATATATTTGCACATACTTTTTTATTTCACCAAAATTATATATATATATATATACTTATTATTTTAACCAAGTTATTTTTATATATTCCATTTTTTAACAAATTTGTTTCTATATATTTTTTCTTAACACATTTTTTTATCTATATAATTTGTTTTTAACAAATGTGTTCCTATATATTCTTTTTTATTCTAACAAATATATATATCTATATACTTTATATTTCAACAAACATATTCCCATATATTCTTTTTTTTTCTATTTGAACTAATTTTTTTAACTATATATTTCTTTTTTTATTATTTCAACAAAATTATTTCTATATATTCCATTTTTTAACAAATTTTTTTAACTATATATTTATTCTTTTCTATTTCAACAAATGTTTTCCTATATATTCCTTTAATTTTAACATAATTTTTCTATATAATTTCCTTTTAACACATTTATTTCTCTATAATTTTTATTTCAACAAATTTATTCCCATATATTCTTTTTTATTTCAACAATTTTGTTCCAATATTCTTTTTTTTATTTCAACAAATGTGTAACTATATATTCCATATTTTAACATAATTTTTTTAACTATATATTTCTTTTTTTATTATTTCAACTAAATTATTTCTATATATACTTATTATTTTAACAATTTGTTTTATCTATATATATATTTTTTTTTTCTTTCTTTCCACTAAATTGTTCCCATATATTCCTTTTATTTTAACAAATGTGTAACTATATATTTTTTTTTTTTTATTTTAATTATTTCCTTATAAAATAATTTCTCATTTTTAGTTTTAACTGAATTCTCTTTTTATTTCTATTTAAAAAAAATTTTCATTTTCATTTTAATTTTGAAATGTGTTAAAATATTTTTTTTCTCTCTATCTTTTTTTTTTTATTTTTGCTATATATTCCTTTTTTATTTTAATAAATATATTTATATATAGTTATTATTTCAACAAAATTATTCCTATATATTCCATTTTTTAATAAAGTTGTTCCCATTTATTCTTTTTTATTTCTAACAAATTTATTTCCATATACTTTTCATTTTAACAAATTTTTTAACTATATATTCCACTTTTTAACAAATTTATTCCCATATATTTTTTTTTTAACAAATATGTTTCCATATATTCTTTTTTTTTCTTTCAATAAATATTTTTCTCTATAATTATTATTTGAACTAAATTATTCCTATGTAATTTTTTATTTCAACATATTTATTTCCATATATACTTTTTTATTTCACCAAATTTATTTATCTATATAATTTCTTTTTAACAAATGTGTTTCCATATATTCTTTTTTATTTCACTAAATTTGTTACTATGTATATGTTTTTACTATTTAAACAAATTATGTTCCCATATATTATTTTTATTTCAACAAAAGTGTAACTATATATTCCTTTAATTTTAACACAATTTTTTTAGTTATATATTTCTTTTTTTTATTTCAACAAAATTATTTCTATATATTATATTTTTTAACAAATTTGTTACTATGTATATCTGTTTTTAACAAATTTATTTCTATATATACTTATTATTTCAACAAATTTACTTATATATATATAATATTTACTTGAACAATTTTTTTTTATCTATATATTCCTTTTTTTTTATTTTAACAAATATATATCTATATATTTCTTTTTTATTATAACAAATTTATTTCCATATATTTATTATTTCAACAATTTTCTTTTCACATATACATATTTTAAGAAATATGTTCCTATATATTCCTTTTTTTTCTTAACAAATTTTTTTAATTATATATTCCTTTTTTTATATTCCAACACAATTTATTTCCATATAGTTATTATTTCAACAAATTTGTTACTATGTATATGTTTTTTCTATTTGAACAAATTGTTTTCCTATACATTCTTTTTTTTATTTCAACAAAATTGTTTGCATATATATTCTTTATTTATTTAAACAAATTATGTTCCCATATATTATTTTTTACTTCAACTAAATTTGTTTATCTATATATTTCTTATTTTTATTCCAACAAATTTATTCCCATACATTAATTTTTTTAACACATTTATTCCCATATATTTTTTTTTTATTTCAATAAATTTTTTTATCAATATATTCCTTTTATTTTAACATAATTTTTTTATCTTTATATTCCTTTTTTTTTTAACAAATTTGTTTCCATATATTCTTTTTTCTATTTCAACGAATTTTTTTTAACTATATATTCTTTTTATCTCAATAAATTTGTTCTTATATATTTCTTATTTTTATTTCACCAAATTTAATTATATATATACTTATTATTTCAACAAATTTGTTCCCATTTATATTCCATTTTTTAACTAATTTATTCCGATATACTTTTTTTTCTAACAATTTGTTACTATATATTACTTTTCTTAACATAATATTTTTATGTACATATTTCTATTTGTAACAAATCTATTCCCATATATACTTATCATTTCGCCACATTTATTTCTATATATTTCTTTTTTTCTATTTCTAACAAATCTGTTCCCATATATTCTTTTTATCTCAATAAATTTGTTATATATTTCTTTTTTTTATTTCAACATATTTATTTCTATATATTCTTTTCTTTTTTTTCAACAAATTTGTTACTATGTATATCTATTTTTAACATAATTTCTTATCAATATAATTTCTTTTTAACACAATTGTTTCTATATAAGTTTTTTTTAACAAATATATATCTATATATTTCTTTTTTATTATAACAAATTTATTTCCATATATTTCTTTTTTCTATTTCAAAAGAATTATTTCTATATACTTATTATTTGAACAAATTTTTTTCAACTATATATTCGTTTTATTTTAACATAATATTTTTATGTACATATTTCTTTTTTCAACAAATGTGTAACTATATATTCCTTTTATTTTAACAAATGTGTTTCAACATATACTTATTATTTCAACAAAATTTTTTTAACTATATATACTTATCATTTCAACAAATGTGTTCGTATATATACTTTTTATTTTAACGAATATATATGTATATTCTTTTCTATTTCAATAAATTTATTCCCATATATACTTATTATTTCAACTAAATTGTTCCCATATATTTGTTTTAATTATTTTAACAAATATATATCAATATATTCCTTTTATTTTAACACAATTTTTTTTTTTATATAATTTCTTTTTAACACATTTGTTCTTATATATTTCGTTTTTCTATTTCAACAAATTTAGTTTTATATATATAATATTTACTTGAACAATTATATATATATATTCCTTTTTTTTATTTCACCACATTTATTTCTATATATTCCATTTTTTAACAAATAAGTTACAATATATTTGTTGTTTTCTATTATTTCAACTAAATTATTTCTATATATACTTATTATTTTAACACATCTTTTACCCTAAATATTTCTTTTTTTTATATCAACAAATATATATCAATATATTTCTTTTTTTTATTTTAACATAATTTTTTTATCTATATATTCCTTTTATTTTAAATAATTTGTTACCTTATATTCTTTTTTTTCTTTTAACAAATTTGTTACTATGTATATCTGTTTTTAACAAATTTATTTCTATATATACTTATTATTTCAACAAATTTATTCTCATATATACTTATCATTTCACAAAATTTTTTTATCTATATATTTCTTTTCTTTTATATTTCAACACAATTTTTTTTAACTATATATTCCTTTAATTTTAACACAATTTTTTTATTTATATATTTCTTTTTTTTTTATTTCAACAAATGTGTAACTATATATTTCATTTGTTAACATAATTTCTTATCAATATAATTTCTTTTTAAAATATTTCTTCTTATATATTTCTTTTTTTTTATTTCAACAAATATCTTCCTATATATTCCATTTTTTAACAAATTGTTTTATCTATATATTTTTGTTTTTTATATTTAAAACAAAGTTGTTTTCCTATATATTTCATTTTTTAACAAATTTATTCCCATATATACTTATTATTTCACTAAATATTTTTATCTATATATTCCATTTTTTTTTTAATTATTTTATGATAAAATATTTTCTGATTTTTTATTTTAAGTGAATTATATATATATATATATATATATATATATATATATTTATTTCAACATAATTTTTATGTTAATAATTTTTATTTAAATGAATTGTTTTTATATTTTTTCTAATAAAATTTGTTCTCAGTTTTTATTTCAATTGTTTTTTATTTTGTATTTTTTATCAAATTTGTTATCTATATATTTCGTTTTTCTATTTAAACAAATTATGTTCCCATATATACTTATCATTTCACCAAATTATTTTTGTATATTCTTTTGTATTTTTATGAAGTGTGTTCCCATATAATACTTTTCATTTTAACAAAATTTTTTAAATATATATTCTCTTTATTTTTTTTTTTTTTATTATTTTCTGATACTCAAATTTGTTCTGATTTTTTTATTTTAACTGAATTGTTTGTGTATTTTTTACCTATTTAAAAAAATTATCATTTTCATTTTAATTTTGAAATGTGTTAAAATATTTTTTTTTTCCTCTCTCTCTTTCTCTTTTTTTGTTTTTTAATTTCAACTAAATTGTACCCATATATATTCCTTTTTTTTTTTTTTTTTTAATTATTTTCTGATACAAAATTTGTTCTCATTTTTTTTTCTAAGAAATTTTTTTTTAATTATTATATGATAAAATATTTTCTGATTTTTTATTTTAACTGAATTTTTTTTTGTGTATTTTTTTTCTAATAAAATATTTTATCACTTTTTATTTTAACTGAATTTTTTTTTATATTTTTTTTCTTATAAAATTTCTCATTTTTTTTATTTTAACTGAATTTTTTTTTGTGTATATTTTTTTTTTATAAAATTACTCATTTTTTTAATTGAATTTCTTTTGTGTATTTTTTTTTTTTCATAAAATTTCTCATTTTTTTATTTTAACTGAATTTTTTTTTTGTGTATATTTTTTTTTCATAACATTTCTCATTTTTTAATTTTATTTTAACTGAATTTCTTTTTTTTATATTCTTTTTTTTCATAACATTTCTTATTTTATAATTTTATTTTAACTGAATTTTTTTTTTTGTATATTTTTTTTTTATAAAATTTCTCATTTTTTTTATTTTAACTGAATTTTTTTTTTATATTCTGTTTTTCTAATAAAATATTTTGTGATTTTTTATTTTAACTGAATTTTTTTTTTGTGTATATTTTTTTTTCATAACATTTCTCATTTTTTTTATTTTAATTGAATTTCTTTTTATATTCTTTTTTTTCATAACATTTCTCACTTTTTAATTTTATTTTAACTGAATTTATTTTATTTTTTTTTTGTTTAAAAATATTTCTCATTTTTTTATTTATATTTTTAAAATTTTCTGAAATTATTTTATCTGCTTTTTATTTTATCTCTTTTTTATTTAAAAAAAAAATTTCTCATTTTTTTATTTATATTTTTAAATTTCTGAAATTATTTTATCTATATATACTTTATTATTTCATCAAATATATTCCAATATATACCTTATATATATATATATATATCTATTTTCTTTTTTCTTACTATATTTCAATATATAAATACATATATATAAATACACATATTTACCACATAAAAAAACACACATACACACATATAAACATCTCTTACCTTCAAATAAAACAACAAAGCAATCGCTCCTAAAACAAAACTTATCCCCACAGGAGGAAGGGTGGATAACGACACGGTTTCGGGTGTAACACTAGGTTGTGATGGGGCTCCTCCAGGTGTTACGGGTGGTGCAGGTTGAGGTGGTCCACTAGGGGCTGAGTTTTTTCCACCATCAGATGGCTTAATGATTTTTGTAAGTTTATCCAAAACATCTATTGTTACAGATGTTGCAACATCTTTTGCAATTGGCATTACAACATTTGTTCCAAATTTTAATCCAGCTTCTGCAACTTCAGGAATCATAGTTTTAGCAGTTTCAATACCTTTTTCTGTTGCAACTTTAGCATAAATAAAAAAAGTATTTTTTAATTGATCCAACAAATCACTAAAACTTCCACCACCTTTACCAGAAGGATTTGTCGATGGAGGTTTTTTGCACTCACATATATTTTTGTATTGGGTATCATCAAATGTTTCATATGCATCTTTCCAATTATTATTTCCATTATCTGTATGTTTTGAGAGACATTCACATTTAACCTCTTTACATTTCCCTTTCAAATATTCATGAGCTTCTTTATCACCTTGTGAATTTTTAAATTCCTCATATTTTGTTTTTTGTCCAATATAGGCTTGTTTTGTTCCTGAAATAAAATTACTATAATTTTGACAAGCTTTTTTACATGTATCGCCAACATTTCCAGTACCATTAATACAATTAACACTACTACATTTTGTTTTTACTTCTTTTTCTAATTCTTTTTTCCTTTCACAAAAATGTTGAGCCCATTCAGTAAACCATCTCAAAAATTGAGGAGTTTCGTCGATATTATCATATTCTGGACAACTGTTATTAGTTGTTCCTGTAACATTTCCTTTGTAATGACACATCATAACATTCCAAACATGTTTTTTATTTTCTTCCCACCATTCCTTACGATTTTCAGTTTCATTTGTATTACCATTTTGTTTAAATATCGAACTTAATTGTTTTTGTACAAGTTCTAAATCGTCAAATATATCATCGCCTTTCACAATATTTCCAAAATCTGCGAAACTATATTTCATAGCTTGTAATATTTCATCATTATTAGAGTTATAGTACTGACTCAAAATTCTTGCTTCATTGTATGCATCACGAAGAAGATATTTTTTAAATGTATTTTGATCATTAATACTATCAAAAAGTGTTCTAATACTTTTCAAACATAGACGTCTCATCCTTGGAGGAACTAGGATACCTTTATTTTTATCATTAAGATGTTTTAGAAGATTGCTTGTCCAATCATTCAAATCTTTATTAAATGTTTTTCCTCTACATCTATATTTTCTATATTTTCTATCTTTTGCATATTTACTACAATATGTTTGATTACCTGTACCACTACCATTTTGAAAAGGACATGTTTCCAATTCTTTAAATGGATCTTGACTACCACTAGATGGAACACTAGGACCCGCAGGAGGATGAACACTAGGACCACCAGGTTGACCAGGATTACCAGGATCGGGAACAGGTTTTTGACCACCAGATGAATCAGGGTCTTGTTTGGGGTTTTGTCCATTTGTTGTGTTGGTTTGACCAGTTGTTTGACCACCACCTGGATCAATTGGTCGCGGCTGTGGCACAGGTGGTACCACTTTATTGTCACACCCACACTTATCTTTATAATCACTTTTTGTAACATCATCTAAGGATTTAGGTGTATCATTAGATGTAGACAAGGCGTCTTTCATACAATCACATCCATTAGTTGCAACTTTACAAATTTTTTCTAATTTTGTTTTTAAAAATTCTCTTGCATCTTTTGCATCTGTTGCTTCTTTATCCTTTTCATATAACTTCTTTCCTTTATCTTCATTAAATTTGCTTTTTTGTTTATCATATTGGTCTTTCCATTGTGTAATAAATTCTGTATATTTTTTACATTGTTCTTTACACTTTTGTTCATTACCATTTTTATCGCACGTGTTTGTTGGACAAGCGGTACTCAACTTCCCCAACTCCACGTGGTATTTTTTACAGTAGTCTTCGCCCCATTCGGCAAACCATCTCAAAAACTGGAGGTTTTTGCCACTATCACGGTCAACACCTATAGGTTCACCACTAGGGGGGTCGTCACATCCATCAGGTATTTTGTCTTCACCACGTCCTTTTTTGTAACCACAAAGCATAGCTTTCCAAACACATTTCTCGTGATCTTTCCACCACTGTTTTCGTTCCGGACTACCAGGAGCACCACTATTTGTTTGGCTTCCACTGGTAAATATTTTTTTCAAATTACTTTCTGTATTAGTTTTTTCAGGTTCTAACATATCATATCCTACTATTATATCTCTTAAATCAAGAAAACTATATTTTAACGCATTACAAGCTTGAACATCATATTTATATTTTTCATCTGTACTATTGTCATTTTTTGCTTTATAATATTTTCCTAAATTATAACCTTCTGTTGCTGCTACTTCCATTAATTTTTTGGGCAATCCTTCTTTATTAGATTTGTCAAGTCCTTCAAAACATATTCTTTGTCTCCTTGGAGGTATATATACTTCTTGCGGTACAGGATCATCTTTATAGTCATCTTTCACCAAATGCTTATATTCATCATCTTTATTGTTTTGCCATTTAATCCCAGGTGTTCCATTGATATCTTTCATCAACCCTTTACAGTTACTTTCACCCGAAATGTCATCATAATCCGTGTCTTTAATATATTTCTTGCACCCACAATACACATCAACGTCATAATGTGGTTGTGGTGGTGACTGTGCTGGTGGTGGTTGTGTCAACGCGTTGATGTTAGTTTCCACTTGGTTGGTACCACTTGATGTAGTACTACCACATGTAACTGTAAATTTTTCTTTCAAATATTCTTTGGCATTGTCTTCATCATATCCACTAGTGGTTGCTTTTTGTGATGTATAGTATGTTTTTTGTTTATCCCAATGTCCTTTTCTCTCTTTCATAAAATTTGTGTAATCATCACATTTTTTAGTACAGTCGCTATCACATTTTATACCACTATTTTGTGGCTTACACGCTTTCTCCACGTCCTGTAATTTTGTGTGTTTTTCTTTACAATAATCGTCGTACCATTCGGTCAGCCAGCGTAAAAACTGAGGCCGAGAGGCGAATGCCGCGAGGCCGTCAGTGGAAACACTAGATTTAGTGGGATCACCAAACGTCACGGTGTTGTACTCGTTGTTGTTTTTGAGATTTGTTTGAGTAGTTGTATCCATACCTTTTTTTCCATCATCATAACTTAAGGCACACAACATCCCTTCCCAAACCTCTTTTTCAATAGTTTTCCACCATTCTTCAGGTTTTGGGGTCCCACTTTTAAAAACTGCACTTATATTGTCTCTTGCTGTTTTACCCCCATCATTACCTATATCTTTTCCTAAACATAAATCTCTATAATCTCCTAACGTATAGAACATTTGTCTTTTAAATTCTTCAGGGATAGTTCCTTTATTTTTTAAGTTGTCTTCAACACCAGTGTGATCCTGTTTGTATTTATCCCATAACCAATATGTTTCTATTGAAGCGCATTCGATGAGTGCTTTTCTTAAATCTTTTTCTTTTGAGGTTTTCGTAGGATCAAGTTTTGTTAAATTATGTATACATAATTTTTGTCTTCTAGGAGGCATACATGCTCCATTATGATTAGGATCAATCTGAGAGTCACAATTCCAACTTTTATTTTCAAAATTTTTTTTTTCGCACGCAGCTATTTTATGAGTTTGTGGATCTTTAGTCTTAAGTATATTATTCGCTATATCACACGGTTGCTCCTGTGTCCCACTAGGGTTGGGATTTGGCATCGGTTTGGGGGGATTAGGAGTATTGTGGCCACTATCTTTACCGGTACCAGGAGTTTGTGGTTGTTGACCACTATTTGTTGTGTCCTCCACACATGTACACTTATTCACATAGTCCCCATCTGGCGGGTATGGATCTAACGCTTGCGGCATGTCCTCAGTGGCGGCACCACGACTTTGTGGTTGTGACGAGGCCGTTTTCATACAGTTCCCATGTTGATCAAAAAGTTCCAATACTTGATCTAAATATGTATGTGCTGGGGTGTTACTATCCACAACATCTTCTTCGATTTTTTGGGTGGTTTTATCGCTTTGAAATTTTTTTTGTTGTTGATCCCAATGCTTTTTCCATTCATCAATAAATTTTGTATATTTTGGACATTGTTCTTGACACTCACTGCATGGTTTACCACTTTTATCACATGTTGCTTTACCAGTAGCACTACCATTAACCTTACATGTTCTACATTTTTCATGCAATAAAGCTGATTCCTCTTTATATTTTTCACAAAACTCGTCACTCCATTCTGTAAACCAACGTAAAAACTGAGGAGTTATTTCATTATAAAGGATATAATTAGTTATTTCGGATTTTAATATATCAGAGTCATATTGGTATTTTTCATTATTCGTGAGTTTTTGCCGTTCCGTGTCACCACCTTTAATATGATGAGATAGACCACATAACATCCCTTTCCATATATCTAAACCATTATTATCCCACCATTTTTCACGTTCTGTTTCATCAACTTTGCCATTAGGTTGGCCATTTTTTGGTTTAAAAACATTATCTATATTTTGTCTAGCTAATTCCACGTCACCACTACTTTTATTCCCTATATCTTTGTTTAAACACAAATCTTTAAGATCGCCAAACGTGAAAATCATGTGACGTTTAAAATCGGAGGGGATGGTACCACTATCTAATAGTGATTTAAACATATCTTTATTTTTGTGTCCTTTCCCATGTGTTATATAGTACTGCCATGCCAGGAACGTTTCTGCCGCGGCGGTTTTAATAAACGCGGTACGCAAAGTGGTATCGTCACTAATATTTTCTTTTAAGTATGCTATACATAGTTTTTGACGTCTTGGGGGCATACATGCGCCACTTTCACCACTTTTGAACGTATCTTTATCGCAATCCCACTTAGGATAACCTCCATCTTGTTTTTGTTTATCATATTTGTTTTTACAATCACCTACATTACCATTTGCATTAATATTATTAAGTATTGTATCAACTATGGTGCAAGGTGGTGTCAGTGATGAATCCTTCGGTTTAGGTGATGGTTTAGTATGCTGCTTTTCACAATCTCCTTCATATTTATGTGGATATTCCTTAAATACATATTCGTCATTCGTACCACCACTTGTCTTAGTGGTTCCAAATTGTGTCTGTGTCGTGTCGTTGCAGTACGTTCCCCCGCCCATAGATGTCACATAGTCAGACAGGGTATTATACGTGGTTGGGTCGGTAGTGTTACCATCACAGGTGACACCATTTTGGTGGTTTTTTACCTTATTAAAAAATTCATCATTTTGTTTCTGAATTTCATCCTTACCACCACTACTACTACTACCACTATATAAATTATTGTATTCTTTTTCTTGATCGCTCCACTGTTTTTTCCAATCAGTAACATGTGTTTTGTATACTTTGCACATACTTGAACACATAGAGCATGCTACATTTTTTGCTTCACTGTCCTTTTTAGCTTTGTTACACACACCACAATTAAATTTTAGCCACCAAAAATTTCTCTCCAATTGTTTGCAGTAACTTTCGGACCATTCGGTCATCCATCTTAGTCGTTGTGGGATATAATCATCTGGAGGAACGTACGAGTCGCGGCCGCACTTATACCGTTCCCACGTTTTGGTACTGCCACTTGTTGGTATATATAGATCTGCGGTATCTGGAGCGCTACATGTTAGTGCTTTCCATACTTGGTCTCTATTAGCGTTCCACCAGGCCTCACGTAATTTCGAATATTTAGGGTTTTCATCTTTACCACCACTATATTTGGTACCACCTACTTGTTTTTCTATTTTCTCAAATATTTTTTCCAAATACTCCTGTAACCTCTTCATGTCGTCGTTCCCACTCCAAATATCTCTCCCCCTAATTATATCCCCCAAATCTGCAAAACTGTACTTCATAGCATTACATATACCGGATTTGTCACCTTTACTTAGATGTTTTTCCACTATATCGTCGCCTTCAAATTTTGCGGCCAATAACACATCGCCCAAAAACGAGTGGTTATACTTGGTGGGATCAGTAACATTTTGAAGTGGTTGAACACCTTGTTTGCCTAGATTTTCTAAATTTGATGTACACATATGACGTCTTCTTGGGGGTAGTAAAACACCTTCATGTCCATCCCTTACTTTTCCGTTATCTGGTTTCCATTCTTGACCTATAATGAATCTTTGGTTATCTGTGTCTGTTCCTTTCCCTTTACCTGTACAAGGACCATGATGAACACCTGTACCAGGAGTAGGACTATAGTCTCGAACGTCATTTCCATGTTTTTGTATATTAAAATCACAATATCCGTGCGTTTCCAATTTAGGTGCACTATTTTTATTTTTAAATTCTGCTTTTGATAAATCACCCCTCAATTTATCACTATCACCACTTTTATGCAACTGTGACGCTATATCGTGTTGTCTCATATTTGCCGCATCAAGAATTTTGTTCTGAGTACATTTGGGTTTTTCAGGCGGTTTTTGTACACACGTACAATGGGATGTATACGTATGGGGGTATGTTTTAAACGCATAGGTATTGTTACCACTAGTTGTAGCGAAATCTGTTTGTTCTTGACATTCACTTATCAATCCTTCTTCTTTCAAATATTTTCCAGCATTATCATATTTACCACTATTTGGTGGGGGGGTCTGTAAATCTTTCAAGTATTCTAGAATTTTTTTCTCTGCTTCGTCTTTACCACCACTAGGACCATTTTGTTTTGCTTGGCTGTATAAAGTTTCGTATTTTTTTTCCATTTTGTCCCAATTTTTTTTCCATTTTTTTATTTCCTCTTCATATTCTTTGCACTTCTCTTGACATACTGAACATTCATTACCATTTTTATTACACGTTGGATTAGCACCATTAGTACCAGGAGTAGCATTACATTTATCACACTGTGTTTTCACCTCCATATAGTGTTTATATTGTGTCTTACAGTAGTGTTCCCCCCATTCGGTCATCCAGCGGAGGAACTGAGGCCGAGAGGCGAATGCCGCGAGGCCGTCAGTGGAAACACTAGATGTAGTGGTATCACCAAACTTCACATTTCCGTATTTGTACTCATCTTTATTGGTAAGTTCTTTGCGTTTTTTATCCTCGTCATTACCTTTAATATGATGTGAGAGACCACATAACATCCCTTCCCAAATAAGTGGACCATTTGTTGTCCACCATTTTTCAGGTGTGGTTTTTTGTGAACCCTGGCCACTTTTTGAGAAAACTTCACTTATTTTATTTCTTGCCTTCGTCACATGAGGATTCTTCCCTGCATCGTTTACTGATATATCTTTATCCAAACATAAATCTCTTAAATCTCCAAAAGTATACATCATAGAACGTAAGAAGTCGGAAGGTATTTTTCCACTTTTTAACTGGTTCTCTGCTTCACTGTTACCACCATATTTTATATAATACTGCCAATGAACAAATGTCTCTGCTGCTCCTGTTTTAATAAAAGCATTTTTCAAATCATCAGGTTTATTTATATTTTGTGTTTCACTATTATCTGATAAATAATGTACACATAGTTTTTGTCTCCTAGGTGGCATACATGCATTTGTATGACCAGTTTCAAAATGTTTATCTTCACAAGTCCATTTAGGATATGATGTGTCTTGTGCATCCTTAATTTTTGGATTACACCCACCTATTGCACCAGTGTTGGTGTCTTTTGTCTGCATAAGTGATTTCACCACATCACACGGTGTCGAACTATCGCACGCGCACGCCTGTACGTAACCACTAGGGTGATGGCGGAACACATATTTGTCACTAGTAGTATCACAGAATTCTTTTTGTTGTTGACATTCAGTATTTTTTAGTTCTTGCTGTATATATCCTTCAGCAGTAGAATAAGTGGTATTACTCTTATTTTCTTTCTGTAATTTCTTTAAGAATTCATTAAGATATTTCTGATTTTCATCATTACTAGGAGTACTACTACTACTAGATTTTGCTTTTCCATATAATTCTTCGTACTGTTTTTTTTGTTTTTGCCAATCTTCTTTCCATTTTGTAATAAAATCACTATATGCTTTGCATTTATCTTGACATTGTTTACATTTGCTGGTATTACATGTTGTATTGTTAGTACCAGTTTTACATGTGTCACACACCTGTTTCACCTTGTCATACTCGTCTTTTTGTGCCTTGCAGTACCACTCGGACCATTCGGTTAACCAACGAAGACGTTGCGGGATGTAGTCATCAAGTGGACACTTATGAACATTATTGTAATCACAATCTGTGTTTGTTATATTATTTTGTTTTAGTGCACAATCCATTGCTTTCCATATATCTTTTCTGTTAAGTTCCCACCAGTGTTCTCTAAGTTTGGTATATGGATCCTCTTCATTGGAATACGTGATTCCTTGAGTAGCGTTTTTTTTAATTTTATCAAATATATCTCTCAAATGTTTTTGCAAATCTGCGTTACCATTTTCTTTAGTCCATATATCTCTTCCTCTAATTATATCCCCTATATCAGCAAAACTATTACGTACAGATCGACATATTGTCTTCTTATCTTTGGTGTCAGATACAGTACTTTTGCCATTTAGGTTATATTGTTTATAGAGTTCTATTATTTTTTCTGCTTCATATTTTGCTGCTAACATTACATCCCCCAATAATGAATGCTTGGCTTTATCACCTTTAAATCCTTCATATTCCGTTTTCAAATTTTCTAAGTTCGAAGTACACATATCTAATCTTCTAGGAGGAAATAATACTTTTTTGTGCTCTTCATTAACATCGGTACGCGTTTTCCATTGTAGTCCTACAGCAAATCTCTGGTTCGTTTTATCTTTCCCTGTACCTTTTCCGGTACAGGGGCCATCATGGTCAGTATTACCATCAGCCGTAGCACTATATGTACGTTTATCATTAGTATGTTTTTCTTTCTCAAGATTACATGCATCGCTATCCATTTTAGTACCATCCTTTCCAAATTTTGCCTCGGATAAATCTCCTTTCAACTCCCCCTCATTAACATGACCAACTTTACCACCCTCTTTTGCATCCTTGTCTATATTGCTTTGAAAAACCCTTGCTATAGTCTCTACCGTGGCATTTGGTCTACCACTGTTTGTGCCACACGCGGCACTAGAAGAACCAACACCACTCGACGACATTGTGCTTATATGTGGTATGTATATATATATATTATATATATATATATATATATGTATATCACTATCTCTTACATTTGAAATATATTAAATATTTATATTTCTATAAGGTTTTGCCATTTTCAACATATCGTGGTATATATATATATGATATACAATACAGTGGTATATATATATCGTGCACAAATACAGTGGTACTACAAATATAGTGGCATATTATTATGAATAGGAATGATAATATCATTATATTCATAATGAAAATATCATTACAATATACATAATAATATTATAATTAATATACATAATGATATTATTATAATAATGATATTATTATGAAATAATAATATTATTATTATAATAATATTATTATGTATATTATTATGTATATTTGTAATGATATTATATTATTATGAATATAATGATATTATAATTCTTATTCATAATGATATTATTGAAATATACCACTATAGTGTATATATAACAAATACATAAAAATATACGTATATTTATGTTTGTAATTTTAATATTTATTATTGTTTTTCGATTATTTTGTAGTATTATATATATATATATATATATATATATATATATATATATATATATATATATATATATGTAGAATACGTATTTTTTTATACATATATATATATATATGTATGTATGTAAATAGGTATCGATATATATATACATATATATCAAAATAAAAATATAAAAATATATGTTTGTATATTTATATTTGTTCGAAACGTTTCATATAAAATATATATAAAAAACATAATATATTTTTTTTTTTTATAAAAAAATACAAAATACAAAAATAAAAAAAAACAATAACAAAATACAAAATATATATATGTTTATATATGTTTATTTCTCTATGTCCTCTTGGCCTCTTCGTGTCGTCTCCTCGCCTCGTGTCGTCTCGCCAAAAAATTAAATATATATAGTATATGTTGTAGATAAAAAAAAAATATATATATGTATGTATATATATATATATATATATATGTATGTATATATATATATATGTATGTATATATATATATATATATCACGATATGATATGAGATACGAAATATATAAGATTGTATTTTTTTGTATTTTGTGTTTTTTGTATTTTTTTGTATAAGTTGTATAATATATATATATTACAAAATATAAAATATAATTTATTTTAAAATATAAAATAATATGTTTGAATATATTACGAAATATAATATTATATATTATAAAATATAATTATTATGAAATATAAAATAATATGAAATATAAAATAATATGAAATATAAAATAATATGAAATATAATATAATATGAAATATATATAATATGAAATATTAATTTATTATGAAATATAATTTATTATAAAATATAAAATAATATGAAATATAATATGAAATATAAAATAATATGAAATATAAAATAATATGAAATATAATTTATTATGAAATATATTTGATTAGGAAATATAAAAATATAATTTATTATCAAAAATAAAAAATAATATAATATATTATGAAAAAATATAACATAATATATAATATAATATACCTATAAACCTATAAACCTATATATATATATATATATATACCACCACGAAATATAATGTACCACAGTATTAATATAACCACAGTATCTATTACCACAGTATTAATATTACCACAAAAAAAGTAACCACGAGTATTATATTACCACAGAAAATATATACCACAGTATTAATATTACCACGATATGTATACCACGTGATAGAAAAATATTACCACAATATGTGGTGATTACCACTATATTGTGATATCACAACATATGTGGGTATTTATATATATGTGGTAATATGTATACCACTACATGCACGTGGTATAACAAACACGTGGCTAAAAATATACCACTACATATATGTGGGGTATTTATATATATGTGGTTATATTATATTACCACTATATACACGTGGTTAAAAATATACCACTATGTATATGTATACCACTAGAGCAAGTGGTTTCACTACATATGTGGTTACATATACACGTGGTAATATATATATACATATGTATATGTATACACTATGTATATATATACCACTGTGTGTTTGTACCACTATGTGTGTTTCAAATCCACATAGTACGTCCACCACACCACAAATATATATATATATCCACAAAATATGTATATATATATATATATACACATAAATATATGTAAATATATATATCTATGTTGGATATATATAGAATATAGAAATATAAACACATACATATACGCTTATATTGTATATATATAGTGTATATGTATGCATTTATATTTCTATATTCTAGATATATGTATATAAATAGATATATATAGATAATATATTTATGTGGGTATATATATATATATATATTTTGTGGATATATATATATATTTGTGGGTAGTTATTTTTAATATTTTGTGTTACTTTATATAATAATTAATTATTTTTTATTTTATTTTTGGTATACATAGACATTTCATAATGTAATTACATGATGTTATACCTTTAGGTTTTCTTTTTTTATAGATTTTCTTTTTATACGTATATATATATATAGAACTTCAAATAATTCAATTTGTATGAATTGGAACTTAGGAAATTAATAAACGTCATTTTTTAGGATAATGATACCTATTTGTGTATTTGATTTCATGATTTTCAACATTTAAGGTTTCTACACTATTTTTTGACGTTTGTGTGTTTTTTATTTTGGATGTATTTGATTTTGTAGTTTTTGTTTTCATATTTTGATTTTTATATTTTGATTTTCATATTTTGATATTTGTGTGTTTGGATTTTGAGTTTTGAGATTTTTAGGTTTTGATTTTTTAGGTTTCATATTTGATTTAGGTTTTCATTTGATGTTTGATTTTTAGGATTTGATTCTTAGGTTTTTAATTTGATATTTTGATTTTCATATTTTGATTTGGATGTATATGATTTTTTTGGTTTTGATTCTCATATTTTGATGTTTTGATTTTTAGCTTTTGATTTTTTTTAGGTTTTGAATTTTCATGTTTTTGATTCTCATATTTTGATTTAGATGTATTTGATTTTTAGGTTTTTTGTTTTCATATTTTGGTTTTTGTGTGTTTGGATTCTCATTTTTGATTTTTATAGGTTTCTGATTTTGATATTTTTGATTTTTGTGTGTTTTGATTTTCATATTTTGATTTTTGTACGTTTTGATTCTCACATTTTCATTTTTATGTTTTGGTTTTATTTTTTTTTTTAGGTTTAATTTTTTAGGTTTTGAGATTTTTAGGTTTTGATTTTTGTGTGTTTGGATTTTCCTATTTTGATTTGGATGTATATGATTTTGAGGATTTGATTTTTATGCTTTTGATTTTGATATTTTGATTTTCATATATTGATTTTCATGTTTTCATTTTTACGCTTTTGATATTTTGATTTTCATTTTAATATCTTGATTTTGATATTTTGATTTCTTATGTTTTGATTTTGATATTTTGATACTCATATTTTGATTTTTAGGTTTTTGGTTTTCAT
>NW_021628860.1:0-32475 GCF_900097015.1 Plasmodium sp. gorilla clade G2
ATGAACAACAATTGGTAAGTGAAGATATTTTAAAAAAAAAAACAAAAAAAAAAAAAAAAAATATAAATGAACCTCCATATGTTAAACATAAACTAAGACCATCAAATTCGGATCCTTCCTTGCTCACATCTTATTCTAATATACATGCACTTCAAGAAACGTTGACAAGGAAACCATATCATTATAATACCTATTTTTTAAACAACCCTGAAAAATATAGAGATAGTAAAATGAATCCATATTTGCACAGATTGCCAAATGACTACTTGAAAAAATTCGATCAAGATGAAAGTGATGAAATAGAAGAGGAGGATGATATTTCAGATATAGATCAAAATAAGAACCAAAACAAAGACCAAAGTAAGAACCAGAATACGAACAAGTTAGAGGGCAACTTGTCAAATAGTAAATGTCAAAACTCTAACGATGTGTATAAATTTTTTGAAAAAGATATTAATAAATTTCCCATATACTGCGACATGTTTAATCATCTTATACATCCAGAAGCTTTACGATTACATGATTTATATATGAAAAATAAAAAAAACATTGATTCTAATAATACAATGAATGATTTAGGTAATAATAAAAATAGTCATAAAGTAGTATATATAAATACTGAAGATGGAGAATATTGCATTAGGCCATACGATCCATCTGTTTATTATCATGAAAAATCATGTTATAAAATTTGCGACTTAGGAAATAGTTTGTGGATAGATGAATCAAGATATGCAGAAATCCAAACTAGACAATATAGAGCCCCTGAAGTTATTTTAAAAAGTGGGTTCAATGAAACAGCAGATATATGGTCTTTTGCATGCATGGTATTCGAATTAGTAACAGGAGACTTTTTATTTAATCCACAAAAAGGTGATAGATATGATAAAAATGAAGAACATCTAAGTTTTATAATTGAAGTGTTAGGAAATATACCAAAGCATATGATTGATGCAGGGTATAACTCCCATAAATATTTTAATAAAAATAATTATCGACTTAAAAATATAAAAAATATTAAAAAATATGGATTATATAAAATATTAAAATATAAATATAATCTTCCTGAAAAGGAAATTAGCCCTTTATGTAGTTTCTTATTACCCATGTTATCTGTAGATCCACAAACTCGCCCCTCAGCATACACCATGCTTCAACACCCATGGCTTAATATGGTATCATTAGAGGAAGGGGATGACATGTATATTAATGATGAATCATATTCAATTAATAATGATAGAAACATAAAAAATAATAGTAATAGTAATAATTTCATCTATGATGATTATAAGGGTAGTAAAAATAAAAATTCTTCAAATAGAAAAAAAATTGATGTAAACTACAAGATTGGAAATAATGGTTATAACGATCATTATTATAATAAAAATTATAAACATGATAAAAATTTTAATGATGTTGTAGAACAACAACCAGATCAATATGTGCATGCAAATTATAAAAATGATGTTGTGCATGCAATTTTGTGTGAAAAACCATATAATTCAAATAATGTCATTTCATACAGTAATAACAAAGGACACAAAAATAATTTGGATTTTAACTATTCACAACATAAAAATGATAATAATTCGGGCGGACATAACATTTCATTAAATACAAATGATTATACATTTAATTCTGATTATATTGCTAATATGATGGATAATGACACATATAGAAAACACATAATAAAAAATATTCCTACATATGAAATATCAAAACTAAAAGATGGTAAAAATTTTAAGGCATATAATGAATCTATTCAATATGCAATGGATGATTTTCAACAATACAATGAAAATCATTTTGAATACAAATATAATAAGAGATTTGAACAACCACATCATATAAAAGGAATGAAACATAACAATGATGATTATGAGGAGGAGGAAGATGAGGATGATGATGAAGAAGATGCTGATAATGATGAAGATGACGATGATGAAGATTATGAAGATGAAGATAATTATGATGAAGATAATTATGATGAAGATGAAGATAATTATGATGAAGATGAATATGATGATGGACAAGAACATCATACTGATCAAGATGAACAAGACAACAAAAACAAAAAACAAGAACAACATAAATATGGTGAAGAATATAATTATGCACATTATGAAAATAAAATGGATTATAATAAAAATATTCAACAATATTCATGTACAAATAATAATGATGATAAAAATAATTTATGTGAGGCACAAAATAATTATATATTAAAAAACAAAACAGATATAAATTTTAAAGAATGTACAACACGAAATAATATCAAAAAAGAAATAAAACATGATAAATATCAATCCAGTAAAATTATAAATCAAAAAGATAATTATTGGAATTACCAAATCAAAGAAAACACAAAATTAAGAGAACACGCAAAAAAACAACATTATAATAACAACAATAATATCAGTAATATCAATAATAATAATATAATGAACCAAATAGATACCAAAGATCAAAAATCACCAAATTCACAAGATTTATCAAGCAATAACAATATGGATCAAAAACATGGTGCATTACAAAAAATTGATATGAACCAAAAAACAAACCAAGACAAACCATTAAATGAAGAAGAAAATTTATTCGAAAATAGAGATGACCAGAATGTTAATAAAATAAATTGCAAAGTTATTAACAAAAAAACACCTTGCGCATATACTTAATAGAATATAATCATCTATAGTCGAAATTTGCGATCAAGTTATAACTACAAGTAAATATATGCAGTTTACCATATATAACAATTTTAACAATTAATAAATAAAGGAGCATGCACATAATATATTATTAAACCTAACGCATATATTATTTTACCTATTAATATATTATTTTATTATCAAGTAAAACAATTATTGAATATCGATAACCTTTTTGTATTAACCTAAAATTATGTGTTTCATTAAAATCATATTTTTAAATGTTACAAAAATGTAATTAAGGTCGATTTATAATATACATATATATATGTATATATAACATTTCGTTTTACCTAATAATGTTTATAAATTACATCAAATGTGTTAATAATATATATAATTAAGTTTAAATATATATTACATTACATATAAATAAATACATGCAATTATTATATTATATAATTTTTTTTTAATTGTAAAATATAAATTTATTTTAATACAATATAATTATTGCCTTAAAACAGTTTAATATATATTATAAAATAACTAAATAATGTTATTTAAATTTATTATTCTTATATAAAATACTTATATATATATATATTGAAAATTATGTATAAAAAATTTTGAAATATAAATAAAAAAAAAAAAAAAAAAAAAAAAAATTTAAATCTAAAATAAAATTAAATTATATATTTTAATAATTTAATTTTTTTCTAAATTGACAAAATTGAATTTCTCAAAAAAAAAAATGTTTATTGTCTTATTTAATTTTTTTTTTTTTTTTTTTTTTTTTTTTTTGGAGCTGCTCCGACATTAAAAAGAAACGAAACGATATGTATTTTTTTTATAATTAATATTCACGGTTACGTTTCTATTTTTTTTTTTTTTTTTTTTATTTCTTTTTCTTTTTTTAATTAATTATTTATTTGTATTAATTAAAATATATGGAAGTATGCAAAATTATGCATACTCCTAAATGAAAAGAGTAAAAAAATGGAAAATTCACTTATATTTTATGTCTATTATATATGTCCGTTCGATATTCTTATTGTTTATTATCAAAATGGTGTAATTATAAAAATGGTAATTATTGGTATTGTACAAATATGTGAAAATTAAAAAATATGTACAACTGTAAAAATATATTATTCATTTATATATATAATATTTCATATACACAAATATATATATAACATATAATTGTGTACTCCTTTTTGAATACGGTTTTTATTTTTACTTTTGTTACTTATTTTTATTCTGGGTTATTTTGTTCTGTACTTTTTTAAATATATATCGTAATAATAGTTGTTGAGTACGCATTAATATGTCACTTTGAAATAAACATTATATAATTCAAAAAAGTATTAGTAAAAAATGGCTTCGTTTTTTAAAACTCCAGTCGTTATTTTAGTTTTGTTTTTATACTTACATGAAAAGGTACTATGTTCAATAAATGAAAATGAAAATGCAATAGAAAATATAAACGAAAATGTAAACGAAATTGAAAATGTCAATCAAACTATAAATGGATATGACAATATTGATCAATTAAAATCCATGATTGGAAATGATGAACTACATAAGAATTTAACAATATTAGAAAAATTAATTTTAGAATCGTTAGAAAAGGATAAATTAAAATATCCTCTCCTTAAACAAGAAACTGAACAATTGTTAGATATATCGAAATTTAAAAAAAAAAATGTAAATGATACGAATGATGAATCTTACATCGTACCTACGATACAATCGACTTTTTATGATATGGTAAAATATGAACATCTTATGAAAAAACAATTAATAGAAATTTACAATTCTGATATTTCAGATATAATTAAGAAAAAAATCTTTATTGTAAGAACATTGAAAACCATAAAATTAATGCTTATACCATTAAATTCGTACAAACAAAATAATGATTTAAAAACTGCGCTCGAAGAATTAAATAATGTTTTTATAGCAAAAGATGTACAAGAGAAAAAAACAATTAGTCCAATAGGTGACCACGAAACGTTTTTTAGAAATATATTATTTCGTGTGTATGATATTCAACAGTCGCACGACATAGAAAATAAATACGATACAATTATACTTGATGATACCAAAATAGATGTAATGGATACAAATGATTTTTTTTTTACGACCAACTCCAATATAAATTTCATGGAAGCATTAGATGATATAACAGATCAATACGGATTAGGTTTAATTAACCATTTGGGTCCTCACTTAATAGGTATATATATATAAATAAATATAAATATATATATATTCACATATATTTACATTTATATACATATATTTACATATATATTTTTTTTTCTACAGCCCTGGGACATTTTGTTGTATTAAAATTAGCGCTAAAAAATTATAATAGTTATTTCCAAGCAAAACGTATAAAATTTTTTAGTTGGCAAAAAATATTAGAGTTCTCCATGTCTGATAGATTTAAAGTTCTTGACATGATGTGTGACCATGAATCAGTTTACTATTCCGAAAAAAAGAGAAGAAAAACGTACTTGAAAGTTGATCGATCACACACATCTATGGAATGTAATATATTAGAATACCTAATACATTATTTTAATAAATATCAGTTAGAAATAATAAAAACTACTCAAGATACCGATTTTGATTTACATGGGATGATGGAACATAAATATATAAAAGATTATTTCTTTTCATTTATGTGTAATGATCCTAAAGAATGTATTATTTATCATACGAACCAATTTAAAAAAGAAGCAAACGAAGAAAATACTTTTCCTGAAGAACCTAATCGTGAAATAAGTGCATATAATATATATTTAAATTATTATTATTTCATGAAACGTTACAGTTGTTATGGAACAAAAAAAACCTTATATGTCCATTTATTAAACTTAACAGGGCTTCTAAGTAATAAAAAATAAATATATATATACATATATATGTGATTATATATATATATATATATATATATATATATATATATATGTTTTTTTTTTTTTTTTTTTTTTTTAGATTATGATACAAGAGCGTATGTCACATCACTTTATTTGCCAGGATATTATAACAGTAAGTATATATATATATATGTATATGTATGTATACATGTATATAATATAAATATCATCATATATTATATTATTTTTTTTTTAGCTGTCGAAATGTCATTTACTGAAGAGAAGGAGTTTTCCAAACTTTTTGAAAACTTATTAAAATGTAAATAAATAAATAAATAAATATATATATATATATATATATATATATATATATGTTTAATATATTTGATAAATATAGTTTTTTGTTGATATGTAATTATGTTTTAGTTTTTTTTTTTTTTTTGGAAATAATA
Source organism: Plasmodium sp. gorilla clade G2 (assembly GCF_900097015.1). NCBI lineage: Eukaryota > Apicomplexa > Aconoidasida > Haemosporida > Plasmodiidae > Plasmodium > Plasmodium adleri (nom. inval.). The sequence continues at coordinate 5,989 of NW_021628860.1, forward strand.
TATATTATTTATATTTTACATATTTATAATATATATATATATATACATATATATTTCATATACATATACATATATACATATATATACATATATATTGATAGGTATTGAGAAATGTCATTTACACCAACCAAATACATTATCAAAAGATAGTAATTTCCTTAACGAGGTATCAAAATGCAATGTATGCAAAGGAGCATTTTTATATTCTAACAGTAATATGAAAAAATAAACAAGGGGATATATATATATATATATATATATATATATATATATATATATATATATATATACATAAACACATATACATAAATATATACATATATATTTATATATATATATTTTTTTTTAGTGAAATTTGATGAAGTTCCTTCGATGTTACAAAAATTTTACGTATATCTAACTAAAGGGCTCAAAATACAAAAAGTGTCATCTCTAATGAGAACGCTAGATATGTATCAAGAGTACAGTAATTTCTTATCTCATGATATTAATTGGTACACATTCCTATTTTTATTTCGACTTACCAGTTTCAAAGGTAATAAAAATATACATATAAATATATAAATATATGTACACACACACATATATATATATATTTATTTATAGATATTTCAACCAAAAATGTCGCTGAAGCAATGTATTTAAATATAAAAGATGAAGATTCATTTAACAGAACCGTCGTAACAAACTATTGGTTCCCTTCGCCTATAAAAAAATATTATACTTTATATGTTAGGAAACGTATTCCAAACAATTTAGTAGATGGTAATAAACAAATATATTTATTATATATATATATATATATTTTTGTAATCACTATATATATACACTTATATATACATATATATATATATTTTCTTAGAACTGGAAAAATTAATGAAAGTTGGAACATTGGAAAAAATGAAAAAATCTCTCACATTTTTGGTCCATGTCAACTCGTTTTTACAACTAGATTTTTTCCATCAATTGAATGAACCACCTCTAGGATTACCAAGATCCTATCCTTTATCGTTAATTCTCGAACATAAATTTAAAGATTGGATGATTAGTTCGCCCGCAGGGTTTTATTTTTCCAATTATCACAATCCATATATAAGAAAAGATTTGCATGATAAAGTCTTGTCACAAAAATTTGAACCTCCAAAAATGAATCAATGGAACAAAGTTTTGAAATCATTGATCGAGTGCGCCTACGATATGTATTTTGATCAGAGACATGTGAAAAATTTATATAAATATCATAACATTTATAATATCAATAATAAATTAATGTTAATGCGCGACTCCATGGAATTGTACAAAACCCATTTTGACGACGTCTTATTTTTTGCAGATATTTTCAATATGAGAAAATATATGACTGCAACACCAACATATAAAAAGGTAAAAGACCGAGTGTACCATACATTACACAGCATTATGGGAAATTCGGTCAATTTTTACAATTATGGTATAATATATGGCTTTAAAGTAAATAAAGTTATATTAAAAGAAGTGGTGGACGAATTGTTTTCCATATATAATTTTAACACAGATATATTTTCAGATACATCTTTTTTGCAAACAGTTTATTTATTATTTAGAAGAATAGAAGAATCCTACAGGACACAACGAAGAAACGATAAAATGGTAAAAAAAAATATACATATCTATTTATATATATGTTTATACGTATATATAGAAAATATATATATATATATATATATCCACCCAAATACATATATGTTTTTTTTGCAGAGTGTGAATAATGTTTTTTTCATGAATGTTGCAAATAATTATTCGAAATTAAACAAAGAAGAACGAGAAGTGGAAATACATAATTCGATGGCATCACGATATTATGCAAAAACGATGTTTGCAGCATTTCAAATGTTATTTTCAACAATGTTAAGTAATAATGTAGATAATCTTGATAAAGCCTATGGATTAAGTGAAAATATCCAGGTAGCAACGAGCACATCCGCTTTTCTCACATTTGCATATGTATATAACGGAAGTATTATGGATAGTATGACCAACAGTTTGTTGCCACCATATGCGAAAAAACCCATCACACAATTAAAATATGGAAAAACTTTCGTTTTCTCCAACTATTTCATGCTAGCATCGAAAATGTACGATATGTTGAATTATAAAAATTTAAGTCTTTTATGTGAATATCAGGCTGTAGCAAGTGCCAATTTTTACTCGTCAAAAAAAGTCGGTCAGTTTATTGGAAGAAAATTTTTACCGATTACTACCTTATTTTTAATAAAAAGAATTAAGGGATCAATAGAATGGGCGCAAGGTATTGATTGTACAAAAAAGGGTATTGTTACGCATAACTGTAGTGGGCAAACATCTGGCCCAGATCCTTGTTCTCCACAAGATCCTAAGCCTCGTAATTTCTTCTTTACTGATTTTCTTGCTGCTGAGGCATCCCAATATTTATTTTTTTACTTTTTCACAAATTTATACCTAGATGCAGGCAAATATTTTCCTGGAGGGTTTGGTCCTGCAATAAAGGAACAAACAAAACATGTTACAGAACACACGTACGAACGCAAACCTTCCGTTCATAGTTTTAATAGAAATTTTTTCATGGAACTGACGAACGGGTTCATGTACGCTTTTTGTTTTTTCGCTGTTTATCCTTTATATGCATATTATGAAAATATTCATTTTTATATTACGAGCAATTTCCGTTTCTTGGATCGATATTATAGTGTATTCAATAAATATTTAATAAATTTTGTAAGAACAAAACTTAAAGAAATTACCAGTGACATTTTAATAAAATACGAACGTGAAGCGTACTTAAATATGAAAAAGTATGGGTATCTAGGTGAAGTTATTGCTTCAAGATTGTCGCCCAAAGATAAAATCATAAATTATTTGCACACATCAAACGAGGAGACCATGAATAATTTGAGACGATATGATATGGAACATGCGTTCAAGAACAAAATGGCTACTTATGTGGACGATTTTGCTTATTTTGACGATTGTGGCAAAAACGAACAGTTTTTAAACGACAGATGTGATTACTGCCCTGTGGTTGAAGAGGTGGAGGAAACACAACTACAACCACAATTACTCTCAGACACTGATGAGACCACTAACATGTCAAAACCAACTAATACGTATATAGATATCGAAAAAATTAACGAATCGGAATCGGTAGATAGTGACGACGATGAAAACGAATTTGACAATCCCGATGATGAATTAATGGTCGCACGATTTCACTAAAATAAAATATATATAATTTTGTATATAATAGTAATATTCATATTTTTTAAATTATTCTGCATTTTTTTTCTTTTTATTCCTTTATTTTAATACATAATTATATATATTATGATTTAGAATTTGTGTTTGTTTATAATATGTGTATAACTTTAATTAATTATTTGATTTGTTTGTTTTTAGGTTTACGTTCTCTTTTTTTCCTATTTTTTTTTTTTTTTTTTTTTTTTTTTTTGGAGTTTGTTTTTTTTTTAATATTTATTTAGTTTTTTGAAATTTTGATTTAATTTTTTGTGCGTATTATTATTTTTCATAATTGTGTTCTTATATATATTTTTAAGATAATCATACAGAAGTTATATTTTCATTCATATTTAATTTTTTATATTTTTGAAATTAACAAATATACAATAAAAAATTTATTCAAAATTATAATTGTCACATTCATTTTTGTTTTATATTTATTTTCACCTATAAATTTTTTTCTGTGATTTTAATATTATCGATAATTATATTGATGTTTTATGATATTTTTTTAACATATATAAGTAAGTAAATAAATAAATATATATATTTTTTAAAAAAATTAAATATATTTGTTCATTTAATAAGTATAAAAATCATATTTTATTATAATATAAAATAATATGTAGAATTATATTGTGTAATAAAATTCGTCTTGTAATTTATGAGTAAAAAAAGAATGAAAATTATTTGAATTCTTGAAACTATAATTTAATTTTTAATATACCTTTATGTTTTTAAAAAAAAAAAAAAAAAAAAAATAATAATAATAATAATAAAATAAAATAAAAATAATGTGAACGAAAGAATTAAATTTTTTTCTTTAAATAATATAATTAAGATGACATTTTATATATTTATTATAAAATAATTAATTTTTTTTTTTTTTTTATAAAGTCCATAATTTAATATTTGAACAAATTATCCTTTTGTTTTGACGTGGGGATTTAACTTACCTTTTTATTAATTATTAACGTTTTTCAAACGTTAACATAATATAACTCCATTAGGATCATTATAAGAAATATTTCTTCTATTAATATAATTTTTATTTTTATACATAATATTAGAATATTTATTATTTATTAAGGGGATATTTTGTTGATCATGATCTGTTAATTGGTATTAATCCACCTTTTTTCACTTTAATCCATAACTATTTGCATAGAAATACTTGTATTTATAAATAGTTTTTATATTATACATCATAATATATTTATGACTACAGGTGTAATTTTTATTTTCTTTATTCCATTAATTTTCGAATTTTCTTAAATTTTTTTTTTTTTTTTTTTTTTTTTTTTTTTTTTTTTTTTTTTTTATTATTCAATTGATCACACATATCTCTATATCTATCTAGCCATTTATGGAAAAAATCTATTTGATTATTTATAAGATCAGTATGTGTTTCTTTGGGAAATATTTTTGAACGTGTATTTTTTCATTTATGTTTTGCCTCAAATAATTCATTTTCTTTTCTTTTCAATAATTCATCATAAATATCAACATTATGATTATGATTTAACGAATCATTAATTAAATCAATTCCAGAATATAGGTCATTTGAAACATATTTTGGGTAATCCGTAATAGTATTAGTTATATCGTTTTGTTTTGGTATATTACGATCAATATTATAACTAACAACATCGCTATCATCATGTAAAACTCTATCTTGGATTTTTGTAATAAAAGGTTTTTCATCATTATTAACATCCATAATATTAGGTTGGATATCCTTATACATATTATTACCAATGGTATTTTCGTTAGGTAAATCCTTTGGTATATTTTGTAAATATTGTGATATAAAATCGTCTTTCATTTGATTCCATTCTTCCTCAGTCCATTTATTGGTGTGTAGGTCACTTGGTGGTACGTTTTGTGTATATGGTGTATCATCGTGTGTATCTTGTACGTTACTATTTTTACTAGGTTTTAGTACGACTTCAATTAATGTTTTATATTTAGGTGATTTATACCCATATATATCATTGATATTTACTTCTTCATATTCACTTTCAGAAGATGAAGTAATATCAGAGGAAGATATGTCGCGAACATAATCGTCCGGTTCGTCTCCTTCCATATAAATATATGTTTTTCCTTTATATTTACCATATGGGATATAGCGGTTGGATGCTTTTTCTGTAGGTATGTTATAATCGTTTTGTGGTATATCAATAACTCGAAATAAATTGGTAGGTCCAAGTTTCTGTTTTTTCTAGAAAAAAAAAAAGAGGTGTATATGAATATATGGGTATATAGGTATATATATGTGCAATATATATATATATAAATTTTTTTCTTTTTTTTTTTAAATAAAATTTTTTTAATTTTTTTTTTTATAATTAAATTTCAATATAGCTTTCATTGTATAAAATTAAAAAAAAAAATTTTTTTTATTAAATTTTTTTTAATTTTCTTTTTTTAATAAATTTTTTTTTGAATTTTTTTTGATGTAATTTTCCTTTTTGTATTTTATCAAAATTTTAATTATTTTTAAATGTATGAAAATTTTTTTTTCCCTTCTTTTGTTATGTTATGTTATTTTATTTTATTTTATTTTATTTTTTTTTAAGAAATATGTTTCCTCATTCCTATTTTTTTTTTTAAATATAATTACATATATTAAATATATATAACATATACAAAGGTAACACATATATAAATATAAAATATACGTATAAACGCACCCAAATAACATATATATGTATTTGTTACCTTCATATAAAACAATAAAGCTATGGAACCTAGTGCAAAACTTATTCCAACTGGGAGAGTAGAAGATAATATGTTATTAATAGGGACTGATGGTTCATCCTGTTGAGGTATTGTAGCTGCTCTTGGATTGGGTTCAGGTTCAATTTTTGGGGGTGCGGGTTTGGGTGTATCTTGCTTTTGTTCTGTATTTTCGAGTGTATTTATTATTGCTTTTCCTAGTTCAAGTACTCTATCCAGAATACGTTTAGCATCATTTAGACTTTTATTACTAGTATCGCTAAACTTAGATATTACACTATCTATGGATTGTACACCTTTTTTTATTTCATCTGATACATTTTTCAAAACATCATCAACTGATGGAATCCAATTCCATATAATTTCAGGAATCGGAATAGTTGGCCATTGGAATTCATGCCAAGTAGGAGGTTTCCATTCACCCCAATATATACCCCATCCACCATTAGGTAAATCCCTTTTAGCCTTATGAATAGTTTTGATAATCTCATCAATTTCTGGTACTATATCTTTATTATATACCTCATCTAAATCATCTAAATTACAATTACAACCATCACATCTAATATCCAAATAATCTTTAGCTGTTTTATAAGGTATACCCGTGTATATAGTATCGTTTTTGTTTTCCTTATCATTTTTATATTTATTAGATAAACCTTTCCATGATACTCTTGTATTATATATCCATTGCATGTACGCGTCAGTTGCATTTTTACAATCAATAGATATACTTGGATTATTTTTTTGTAATTCTTGTAAATCGGAAATATTACATTTTTCTAAGACATCACTTGCTTTGCTTTTTTTTTCCTTACATGCTTGTGTTCCCCATTCTTTCAACCATCTCAAAAATTGATCCTCCTTTTCTTCATTAGGCAACATACAGTCTCTATACGTAATTGTTCCTCCACCTTTCACAAATCCACATAACATTGCGTGCCATACGTGTGTTTTATTTTTTTCCCACCATTCTAACCGATAATCTTTTTCATTACATTTTAATTTATTTTTTGTAATAAACCTTTTTAAATTTATACGAATTTTTTCGTTTAGAGTATCACTCATCATATCATCTCCTTTTATGATATTTCCTATATCCGCAAAACTATATTTTATTGCATATAATGACATATCTCTGTCAGCAGCATATTTTTCAGTTAACCATTTCGCTTCAGCTGCAGCACCCTTAAAAAGAGAATCCTTAAATTTTGTTTCTTGAGAACTAGGATAGAATTTCATATAATTTTTAAGGCATAAATATCTTTTTCTTGGAGGTATTAAAACTCCTGTATTTTTACCATCATCATTTTTCAGACTTATACTATTCCAAAGAGTATTTTCGTCATATGTTTTCTTGCGGCATTTATCATTACCATAGTGTTCACATTCTCTATTAGATCTAGCAGGGCATATATTCAAACTATCGTAAGGATTAACAATATCAGTTTTTTTATGAACAACTGATATAATTTTTTCATCAGGTATACTTATTTTAACAGGACAAGGACATTTAACGTCTATTTCTTTTGGAAGTTTATTGAAAACGTTGTTAACAGTAGTATTATCTCTATTATGAAGGCATTCGCATTTTTTATCGCAATTATGTTTCCAAAATTCATGAAGTTCCTTACCTTTCTTTTCAGAAAATTTGTCAAATATATTATCATATTTAGCATACTGTTTTATATAGAAACCATGCCACTTTTGCAAATCTTTCTTATATTTATTACATTCATGTTGGCATTTACTTTTTTGTTCAGACATTGCTTTTTCGCAAGAATCAAATGAACACTCTTCCTTTAGCGTCTTTAATTTTTTTTCTTGATGGAAACAAAACATTTCTCCCCATTCAATAAGCCATCGTAAAAATTCATTACCTTTATCATTGTTAGGTAACATACACATATTTTCGTCAATTTTATTTTCAGAAGTGGCATCTTTATAACCACACAACATAGCATTCCATACATCTGCTTTATATTTATTCCATAATTGATCATAATTCTCAACATCGCGGGGCAATTTAATCTTATTGGAATGAACAACTTTTGTTAACATATTTTTTATATTTTCGTACCCACTGAAATGTTTGTATTCTGTTGTTCCTTGTACTAAATTACCATAATCGGCATAAGATCTTTTCATTGCTTCTATAGTATACTTTTTTACATTATTAATTGATAATGACATACCATTTTTTGTCTGCATGACTTTATATTCATTGTAATAATTTAATAAATTTTTTGCTTCATTGTATGCATCTTTTTGTATTGCTTGATCGAACATTTCTTCTGTTATATCGTTTTGTGATATACTACTTCTTTCATTTGCTAAGTTTTTTATATTATCCAAACATAAATCTGTTCGTCTTATAGGAATATAGTATTTCTCTGCAGCATGTAGTTCCCATTTTGTTATTTCTCCCATAAGATTTTTTTTTGTACAATTATTTGATGTTGTAAGAGAATCCTTTTTTAAATCTTCACACGTCATTTGCTTTGTAGTACGATCAGAAGGATGTACATTATTATTAGGTTTATTATTGTCATGACAAGCAGAATTCTTCGTATTTTTAGGTTGTGGACATAAACATTTTGTTTTTATTTGTTTATTTTCACCTTCTAAGCTTTCCATAGGATTATCCCACTTATTTTCCTCATTAAAATTATCTATTATGCATTTACATTTTTCATCAGAACATGCCTCTTTTATGTAGGAAACAGCGTCTTTTCCTTCTGTTCCCACATATGAAAGATTTTTATTTTTTTTATCTGCCTCATATTTAGTTTTTTGATTTTTATATTGATCTCTCCATCTCTCCACAAATTGCTTATATAGAACACATTCCTTTTCGCAATTTTCTCTTTTTTCAGCATCGTTGTATTTGACACTTCCATTGTTACACTCATAGGAAGTGCATGCTTCTTTGAGTTTAGATATGTACTGTTTATAATTCCTACAATAATCTTCGGACCATTCAGTAAACCATCGTAAAAATTGTGGAACCTCATCATCAGTACCTATATTAATCCCATCCTTACAGTCGTTTTCACACGTCATCGCTTGCCATACTTTCGACTTCTTTTGATTCCACCAGTTATTACGTTCATCCAATATTTTGCTCTCACGAGCTGTTGTCGTACCACCACTACCATTAATTTCATCTTTAAATATGGAGTATATTTTTTTTTCTGTTCTCTCAACGAATGGTCCTCGTCTCAAATCAGTACCTTTAACTATATCTCCCAAATCATAAAAACTACGTTCTAAAGCTTTACATAATTCATCATTCTTTCCAGTAGTTTCATGTGTACCTTTATTTTTTTCGTCATAATGTTTTTTTAAATATTTAGCCTCCGTGTTTGCTGCAAACATCAATTCATTCAATAAAGTGTCTTTGTCCGTTGCATGTAGCCATATGTTTCCAACACAAAGTTTTTGTCGTCGAGGAGGGGCGAAGACTCCACGTATAGGTTGTCCATTTTCATCTATACGTATATTTCTTGATGTCCATACCACACCGTCAAAATTTTTTTGATGACAACTAGATATCTTAGATGGAGTATTAAGCTTTGCACACGGGTTAGTGCTGATTGCTTCGTCTACAGGATCATCAGTAGTATCAATAGAAGCATCTGGTGTTTGGTGTGTTGCTGACGAAGATGATGATGGCGTTGTAGAACACTCGCATATTGATTGTTTATCTCCATATTCATTTGTAGTTTCAAATAAAGTTTTAAAAACTGTTTTAGAACATGTGTCACGATAAATGAATTTCAAGTATGTTGAAGGAATCAAATAAGTTTCCAAAAATGTTTCATCATCATCTTCATTATTATATTGTGATTTGTTTGCTTCATATTTTTGTGATAATATGTTCCATTCTTTTTTTCTTTTATCTATCCATGTTTTATATTTTTCGCATTCTGCATTACAATTAATATTATTACATGTACTATTAATATTATCACATTTATTATTGCAATTGCTGCATTTTTTGTTCAAATTTTCCAATCCCATTATATGTTCTATACATGTATTTACTCCCCATTCATTGAACCATCTTAAAAATTGTTGTTTTTCATCAGGTGCTGTTGTACTGGCATCTTTGCACTTATTGTGTACACATTTTGTCATCACGTCCCATATTTTGTTTTTGTTCGTTTCCCACCAACCTTTTCGAAATTCAAGAACATCTTTATATAGTATGGGTTTATTATAAAGTGTAACATTATTCATTTTATTATAGAATTCGTATAGTTTTTCAAAAATTTTGGAAAGTTGCACTTCTGCAACTTTTGCATTACCCCATATATTTGTACCTTTAATTAAATCTCCTAAATCATGATAACTTCGTACGATTTCAGCGCACGCTGTTGAATTTTTAGTTCTGCGGCTACCTGCTTTTTTATGAAGTTCCCACAATTGATTTCTTTCTAAACTTGCTGTGAGTAAAACTTCCGTCAACAAATTATTATTGATTTCTTTAAATTTTTCCTCGTCACTTGCAGCACTACTATTACTATTTAAAATTTTGTTAGCAATTTCATTTTGATCTAAATATCCTAAACATATTTCTTGAACTCGTGGGGGAACACAAGGGCTTTCTTTTTCGTTACCTTTATTGTCTTTACATTGCCACGGTTTATGTCCCGATTTTTCTGAACCACTTGTCGTTCCTCCACTTCCATAATGAATACCACATAGTGTGTTTGTGCTTACTTGATTATGACCACCACGATCTTTATTAATTGCAGATTTATCTGTACTCAACGTGCACAAATCTACATTTTTTCCTAATTTCCCTTCAAGTACTGGATTGGGGGTATTGCTTGGAGTTCGGTCTTTACATTTACATTCATTTTCATATTCGTGTGGTTGAGAACGAAATGCATACTCATTGTCATTGTTGTTATTTTCGTTGAAATCTTTCTGTTTAGCGTCTATGCAATACGTATTACCTCGCATTGACTTTACATACTCTGAAACATTTTCATAATCAGGTTTTCCTTCATTTTTAAGTTTTACGAAAAAATCTTCAAGTTTTTCATGAATTGCATCACCACCACTACCACTGCAATTTGTAGCATAATAAAATTCCTGGTATTTATTTTTTTGTGTTATCCAATGATGTTTCCACGTTGTAACATGTCGAGAATATTCTTCACACATACTTGAACAAATATGACATTTATCATTGTCATTCATACATTGTTTAGTAGAATTTTCATTTTTACATTGTTCACATTGTTCCTTCACGAAATTATAGTCTGTTTTTAGTTGTTTACAATAACATTCGCTCCACTCAGTCATCCAGCGTAATTTTTGCGGAATATAATCATCTACAGGTACAAAATTTGGGTCATCACGACCGCATTTACTTTCATAAAATTGATATTCTCCCTTAGAATTAAGCGTATATAGACCAGCAGAATCTGGTGTAATACATGTCATCGCTTTCCATATTTGTTCTCTGTTTGCTTCCCACCAATCTTCACGTAACACTTTATAATTATTTAAACTAGAATATTTGCTTTTGATATTATCATCTTTCTCGTGAATCTTTTTAAATATGTCTATCAATTTATTTTCTAACTGTTTCATTTCACCGTTTTCAGTCCATAAATCTCTTCCTCTAATTATATCTCCTATATCGGCAAAACTGTACTTCATGGCATTACAAATACTCGAAGTGTCATCATAGAGTTTACGTGATATGAACTCTCCCTCATATTTAGCCGCCAGCAACACATCTCCCAAAAAAGAGTCATTAACATTACTACCTTTTAGTCCGCGGGTCCTATTCACATCTAAATTTTCTAAATTTGATGTGCACATATCTAATCTTCTTGGAGGAAATAATACATCTTTGTGGTTAATATTAGCATCGGTACGCGTTGTCCATGGTTTTCCTATATTAAATCTATCTTGTTTATCTCCACCTTTACCTGTACATGGACCATCTTCCCCACGAGTATCATTCGTATGTGTATCTTTATCAAGCTGGCAAATCTGGTCCTTATTGAGGTTACTTTCATTTCCACTCCTTCCAAATTTCGCTTTGGATATATCCCCTTTCAACTTATTAATATCATTATCCAATCGACGTATTGCGTCATTACGTGCATCCTCCTGTAACTTCTTTGCAATTTCATATACTGACATACCACCACTAGCTCGCGCCATTTTCGTTACATGTGGTATGAATATATTTGTTGAATTTTCATTTTACATATATTATTTTGTGCTGCTAGTTTAATAAATTCTATAATATTTTTATAAATTCATGATCTTCACATATATTTATCCATTTATCTCCTACATTTAAAATATATTAGGTACTTGTATTTTTTATAAGGTTTTGCCATTTTCATAAATATAATAACTAATTTTATATAATTTGGGATTTTTAATTGTGTGTTTATTATATACAGTCTTATATACACATATAAATATTTTTTTGCTAATTATTTAAAATATATATATTAATTATTATTTCAATAGAAGCTAATATTATTTACATTAATATATAAATATCTAAATAACTATTATTAGAACTAATGGTAGTATTACTATTAATTTTATTAGTGATAGTACTAATTTTAGTATTAAATTTTAATTTTTTTCATTTATGTTTTTTCAGTTATTCAAAAAAAAAAAAAAAAATAGGACACATGAACAATAATCTATAAATTTAACATATTTAAAGTAATACTAATGACAAATATACAAAAATATCTACTAAGAAATATATATATATGTATATATGCAAACAATACATATGAGATAAAAATACGTATGATACAATAATATATATTAAAATAATATAAAATAATTTATATTATTAAAATATAAAAGAAGGCATACTATAATTATATATATATGTATATGATTTATCTCTCCATCCAACTATATGTAGTACATGTTGTAGATAATTTAATAAAACAATAATTTTTCTATATATACAATTATAGAAATGAATATATATAATAAGTTTTTATTAATTTAATATTGAAGAATTTTGTATACATATAATAGAATACATTTATTATATATTAATATTGGAGGAAAAATAAAATAAAAAAATCTTAATATATTTATACATAAAATAAAAAGAAAACCAATTAAAATTATAAAAAAAAAAAAAAAAAACAAAAAAAAAAAAAGAAAACAAAAACCAACAAACAATATAATTATATTAAAATAAAAAAGTTTTATCATTTTTTTTTTTTTATTTGTTCCACGTATACGTTACATTTAATATATTACTTCTAATTATTATATTCATTATATTTCTTGTCATTTTATTATGAAGTTGAATAAAATAACAAAAAATGTAATAAATTAATATATATATATATATATATAAACTTAATATTGTAGGTACATATATTCGAATTAATAATAATTTTATTGAAGTTCATTTATAAAAATAAATTTATATTAAAATACTACTCCCTTACTTATATTATATATATATATATATATATATATAGGTAATATTCTTATGTATGACTAACATTCATAATCTGTTTACCATATAACAAAAATATTATAACAAAAAAAAAAAACTTTAATATATTAAAATATTCAAAAAAAAAAAAAAAAAAACTTCTCTAAAAATACTTTTATTCCTTTTCTTTTTATTATATATAACTTTTTTTTCTGCTTATTCACGTTTAAAACAATTCTCCTATACTTAATAGATAGATTCTAATTAAACATAAGTAGTTGTATGATATGTATTATAAAATGATATAATTATCATCATAATTATTATGATCGTTATATTATGACAGTTCGATCGTCATATATAATTTTTTAAAGTAAATATTCATTAGGTTTTTTTCAACACACATTATAATATATGATGATATAATTATTATGGTTTCTACATATATATATATATATATATTTATGTAGTCAGGAATATATATAAATTATTAATAGAATTATTAATTTTTTCTTTTTTTTATTATGATATATATTTTTTATATTTTTCTAAAATATTTATTCCACAAAAAATTTAATGCAATGTGGATCTATATTTTACGTTAGAATAATTATAGCATCATTTAATGATATTAAAAAATTATCTATAATTTATGAAAAGACATTGAAAATAAAATTAGAAATAATGATTAGATTTTAAAATACTTTATCAAGAAATTTATTGCACATTTAACATTAGAATAATATGAACGTTTTACGTATTTAACTACTTTTTATTAATATTATTAGAAAAATATGATATTCAGTATGTAATATGAGATATTTTCAGAATAAATAATTCTTAGATATATATATATATATATATATACTTTCCTATATTATTATTACAATAATAATAAAAAATATTATAATATAAATTAGAACCTCTTATATATAATATATTTACTAATTTATAATTGCTATAGAACTATAACGTATCATTATAATATATAATTATATTACTATTTAATACTAATAATATATATTTATATTAATCATTTTGTACAATATTATATTATTATATATATTACACATTCAAATAGATTATAATATAGATTTATTTTTTCTTTATATTTATATTCTATAAATATATAGACATCATTTGCAACAAATAACTGTATCAATTTATAACAAATATTATTTAATAAAAATCCATTATGATAATATATATGTAAATAGAAAACACCAAATGGTATTGAAAGTTTTAGATTTATATTATATAAAGGGCAGCCAATAAAATGTTTGAACATTATACATACAGAAGCATAGGAACATATATATATTATATTAGTTATATTATACGCATTATTTAAATTGTATATTTTATATTGAACAAAAACATTTTTCAAATTTCATTTATTGTGAATCAAAATAATAAAAATATGTTTTGGTTTATACACATTATTATATATATACATAATAATTTATGGTTCATATATAAGTATATAATGTTAAAATAGTTTTTATTAAGTACATAATAAATGTTGTCTATTTCATTTTAAAAGTTATTCAGTATATACTTCCTTCTTTTTTAACAAAAAATAATTATTATTAAAAAAAAAAAAAAAAAAAAAAAAAAAAAAATGCCAAAAAAATGTATAAAATTCTAAAAACATCTAACTATTATATGATATTGATGTATAATTATGAAAAAGTAATTTATTTCATGTCAAATACAAAAAGACAATATATATATATTATTATTCATACATATAAAAAGAAAAATAATAATTGATTTTATTTATTTTTTTTTTTTACTTCATTATATTATATATTCAAAATCATTATTGTAATTATTATTTATAATTGCACAGTACATATTTTTAATATATATTTATAAATATATATATAGATATATATTAATTATAAAGAAATACAAATCAAAACAGTATTGAGTTTTTGTAAAATATAAAAAATATATATATTATATGAAAATATTTTTTGAAAAAAAATGGAAAATATGAATGATGCTATAAGAATATATTAACAAAGATGAAAAAAAAAAAAAATTAACGCAGTATTATAATCTAACATCTATAATAATAATATATATATATTTTCCACTATGTATAAATAGGTGCAATTGTTATTAAGTATTTAATACAATTTATTTTTTATTATTTTTTTTAATTTTAAAATATACTGTTTTTTCAATACAATATGGTTATCGTTTTAATACGGTTAATATATATATTATGAAAGAACTAAAATATCTTATTTGAATTTATTATTATTATTTTATTTTATATTTAATTTTTATATATACATCTATAAGAAATTGTAAAAAAAAAAAAAAAAAAAAAAAAAAAAACGTTTCAAATATATTTTAAAAAAAAATAAAAAAAAAATAAAATAATAAAAGAAAATAATAAAACAAACCAATAACATATATTTTAATTATTAATTTTAAATATTATTATTAATTGTTTTTAAATTGACAAAAATAATTTTTCTAAAAATCTATTGTCTAATTTTATATAATTTAATTTTTAATTTTTTCTTTTCTTTTTTTTTTTATTTATTTATTTGTACCTGCACCGACATTAAAAAGGAACGAAACGATATATATTTTTTTTTACATTTAATGTTGGAAGCTACGTTTCTGTTTTATTTTATGATATTTATTTTATGTTCTTTTCATTAAATTACCTATCTATTTTTATTAATTAAATTATTTATTTTAATTATTTATTTTATGTTATTTATTGGTAATAATTAAATTATTTATTTATTTGTATTAATGAAATTATTTATTTATTTGAATTAATTAAAAAATTAGGAATTATGCATAATTATGCATTGTAATAAACGTAAAAGAAATTAAATATGGGAAAATTGACTTATATTTCATATTTATTATATATCTTCCTCCTTATATTTAGAATTTGTTTCTTTCGAAATAGATGAAATTATAAAAATGGTAATTATTGGTTTTGTTCATATATGTGAAAATTAAAAAATTTGTCTGGTAAAAAAATATTATTCCATTATATATATGTATAATAATTCATATACAGACATATATATAATATTTTTGTGTACTCCTTTTTGAATACGCTTTTTATTTTTTTTTATTTGTATTCTGGGTTATTTTATTCTGTACGTTTTTAAATATATATCGTAATGATATTTGAGTACGCATTAATATGTAATTTGTACTAAAAATTATATACATGTAAACATTAATAGTAAAAAATGGTTTCATTTCATAAAATATTTTTTTTCATTCTAACATTCATTTTATATTTAAATGAAAAGGCAATATGTTCCATAAATGATAAAGAAAATGACAATGAAACTGTAACTAGTAGTCACAATGTACAATATAATGATAATATCGATCAATTAAAATCGATGATTGGAAATGATGAACTACATAAAAATTTAACAATATTAGAAAAATTAATTTTAGAATCATTAGAAAAAGATAAATTAAAATATCCTCTCCTTAAACAAGGAACAGAAGAATTGTTAGATATATCGAAATTTCAAAAAAAAAATATTTCCGATACCAATGATGAATCTTACATCGTACCTACGATCCAATCGACATTTCATGATATGGTAAAATACGAACATCTTATGAAAAAACAATTAATAGAAATTTATAATTCTGATATTTCAGATATAATTAAAAAAAAAATATTTATTGTACGAACATTAAAAACAATAAAATTAATGCTTATACCATTAGATTCGTACAAACAAAATAATGATTTGAAAACTGCACTCGAAGAATTAAATAATGTTTTTATAGCAAAAGATGTACAAGAGAAAAAAACAATTAGTCCAATAGGTGACCACGAAACGTTTTTTAGAAATATATTATTTCGTGTGTATGATATTCAACAGTCGCACGACATAGAAAATAAATACGATACAATTATACTTGATGATACCAAAATAGATGTAATGGATACAAATGATTTTTTTTTTACGACCAATTCCAATATAAATTTTATGGAAGCTTTAGATGATATAACAAATCAATATGGATTAGGGTTGATTAATCATTTGGGTCCTCATCTAATAGGTATATATATATACATAAATATATATATATATATATCCACATATACATATTTACATTTATATACATATATATGTATATATTTTTTTTTTATAGCCCTGGGACATTTTATTGTATTAAAATTAGCACTTAAAAATTATAACAATTATTTCCAAGCAAAAAGTATAAAATTTTTTAGTTGGCAAAAAATTTTACAGTTCTCCATGTCTGATCGATTTAAGGTTCTTGACATGATGTGTGACCACGAATCCGTGTATTACTCCGAAAAAAAAAGAAGAAAAACATACTTGAAAGTTGATAGATCACACACATCTATGGAATGTAATATATTAGAATATCTAATACATTATTTTAATAAATATCAATTAGAAATAATTAAAACTACACAAGATACTGATTTTGATTTACACGGGATGATGGAACATAAATATATAAAAGATTATTTCTTTTCATTTATGTGTAATGATCCTAAAGAATGTATTATTTATCATACGAACCAATTTAAAAAAGAAGCCAACGAAGAAAACACGTTTCCTGAACAGGAAGAACCTAATCGTGAAATAAGTGCCTATAATATATATTTGAATTATTATTATTTCATGAAACGTTACAGTTGTTATGGAACAAAAAAAACCTTATATGTCCATTTATTAAATTTAACTGGACTTTTAAGTAATAAAAAATAAATATATATATACATATATATGTGATTATATATATATATATATATATATATATGTTTTTTTTTTTTTTTTTTTTTTTTTAGATTATGATACAAGAGCTTATGTCACATCACTTTATTTACCAGGATATTACAACAGTAAGTATATATATATGTGTGTATAAGTGTATATAATATAAATATCATCATATATTATATTATTTTTTTTTTAGCTGTCGAAATGTCATTTACTGAAGAGAAGGAGTTTTCTACCCTTTTTGAAAACTTATTAAAATGTAAATAAAAATATATATATATATATATATATATACATATACATATATACATATATATACATATATATTGATAGGTATTGAGAAATGTCATTTACATCAACCAAACACATTATCAAAAGATAGTAATTTCCTCAACGATGTATCCAAATGCGATGTATGCAAAGGAGCCTTCTTATATTCTAACAGTAATATAAAAAGATACATAAGTGGATATATATACATAAATACATACATATTTATATATATATTTTGTTTAGTGAAATTTGATGAAGTTCCTTCGATGGTACAGAAATTTTATGTATATTTAACTAAAGGTCTCAAAATACAAAAAGTATCATCATTAATGAGAACGTTAGATATTTATCAAGAGTACAGTAATTTCTTATCTCATGATATTAATTGGTACACATTCTTATTTTTATTTAGACTTACAAGTTTTAAAGGTAATAAAAATATACATATAAATATATAAATATATGTACACACACACATATATATATATATTTATTTATAGATATTTCAACCAAAAATGTCGCTGAAGCAATGTATTTAAACATAAAAGATGAAGATACGTTCAACAGAACCGTCGTAACAAACTATTGGTTCCCTTCTCCTATAAAAAAATATTATACTTTATATGTTAGGAAACGTATTCCAAACAATTTGGTCGATGGTAACAAACAAATATATTTATTATATATATATATATATTTTTGTAATCACTATATATATACACTTATATATACATATATATATATATTTTCTTAGAACTGGAAAAATTAATGAAAGTTGGAACGTTAGAAAAAATGAAAAAAGCTCTCACGTTTTTGGTCCATATCAACTCGTTTTTACAACTAGATTTTTTCCATCAACTGAATGAACCACCTCTAGGATTACCAAGATCTTATCCTTTATCTTTAATTCTCGAACATAAATTTAAAGATTGGATGATTAGTTCGCCCGCAGGGTTTTATTTTTCCAATTATCACAATCCATATATAAGAAAAGATTTACACGATAAAGTCTTGTCACAAAAATTTGAACCTCCTAAAATGAATCAGTGGAACAAAGTTTTGAAATCGTTGATCGAATGTGCCTACGATATGTATTTTGATCAGAGACATGTGAAAAATTTATATAAATATCATAATATTTATAATATAAATAACAAATTAATGTTAATGAGAGATTCAATTGATTTATATAAAACCCATTTTGACGACGTGTTATTTTTTGCAGATATTTTCAATATGAGAAAATATATGACTGCTACCCCAACATATAAAAAAGTAAAAGATCGCGTCTACCATACATTACACAGTATTATGGGAAATTCTGTCAATTTTTACAATTATGGTATTATTTATGGATTTAAGGTAAATAAAGAAATATTGAAAGAAGTGGTAGACGAACTGTTTTCCATCTATAATTTTAACACAGATATATTTTCAGACACTTCGTTCCTACAAACAGTTTATTTATTATTTAGAAGAATAGAAGAAACGTACAGGACACAACGAAGAAATGACAAAATGGTAAAAACAATATATGTATATGTATGTATATATATTAGTATGTGTATGTATTTGTGTATATATGCATTTTTATATATGTATTTGTATTTATATATATGCTTATATGTATACATAAAAATTCATATATACACCAATCTCCATACATACGCACACCCACATACATATATATATTTTTTTGTAGAGCGTGAATAATGTGTTTTTCATGAATGTGGCAAATAATTATTCGAAATTAAACAAAGAAGAACGTGAAATAGAAATCCATAATTCTATGGCATCAAGATATTATGCGAAAACGATGTTTGCAGCATTTCAAATGTTGTTTTCAACAATGTTAAGCAACCATGCAGATCATCTGGACAAAGCATATGGAATAAGTGAAAATATCCAGGTAGCAACAAGTACCTCCGCTTTTCTTACTTTTGCATATGTGTATAACGGAAGTATTATGGACAGTATGACCAACAGTTTATTGCCACCATATGCAAAAAAACCTATCACACAATTAAAATATGGGAAAACGTTCGTTTTCTCCAACTATTTCATGCTAGCATCCAAAATGTACGAGATGTTAAATTATAAAAATTTAAGTCTGTTATGTGAATATCAGGCCGTGGCAAGCGCAAATTTTTATTCGGCTAAAAAAGTGGGTCAGTTTATTGGAAGAAAATTTTTACCGATAACTACATTCTTTTTAATAAAAAGAATTGAAGCTTCAATTAAATGGGTACAAGGTGGTGATTGTACAATGCAAAGTTCACATACAGGTAATGTATCTCATACCGACGAATGTGGTCACGGAAAAACTTCCCCCCAAAGTTTTTTCTTCAATAGCTTTTTTGCACGCGATTCCTCCATATACTTGTTTTTCTACTTTTTCTCGAATCTATACCTGGATTCGGGTAAATCGTTTCCTGGAGGGTTTGGTCCTGCCATAAAAGAGCAAACTCAACATGTTAGTGAAAAATCGTACGAACGTAAACCTTCCGTTCATAGTTTTAATAGAAATTTTTTCGTGGAACTGACGAACGGGTTCATGTACGCCTTTTGTTTCTTCGCAGTATTTTCTTTATATGCATATTATGAAAATATTCATTTTTATATTACGAGCAATTTCCGTTTCTTGGATAGATATTATAGTGTATTCAATAAATATTTAATAAATTTTGTGAGAACCAAACTTAAAGAATATACAAGTGATATTCTGATAAAATACGAGCGTGAAGCTTACTTAAGTATGAAGAAATATGGGTATTTAGGTGAAGTTATTGCTTCAAGATTGTCTCCCAAAGATAAAATCATGAATTATTTGCATGAAACTAACGAGGATACCATGAATAATTTAAGAAGATATGATATGGAAAATGCTTTCAAGAACAAAATGACTACATACGTGGACGATTTTGCTTTTTTTGAAGATGTTGGGAAAAACGAACAGTTTTTAAATGAAAGGTGTGATTACTGTCCTGTCGTTGAAGACGTGGAGGAAACACAACTACAACCACAATTACTCTCAGACACTGATGAGAGCTCGAACGCGTCCAAACCAACTAGTACCTATATAGATATTGAAAAAATAGATGAAACAGTTTCGGCACATAGTGACGACGATGAAAAGGATTTCGATGAACCCGATGATGAATTAATGATCGCACGATTTCATTAAAAAAATATATATATAATTTTGTATATAATAGTAATATTCATATTTTTTAAATTATTTTGCATTCCCTTCTTTCTTTTTTTTTTTTTTTTCTTTATTTTTAATACATAATTATATGTATAATGATTTATAATTTGTGTTTGTTTATAAGTGTATAATTTTAATTAAATATATGATTTGTTTGTTTTTAGGTTTACCTTCTCTTTTTTTTCCATTTTTTTTTTTTTTTTTTTTTTTGGGTTTGTTTTTTTTTTTAAATATTTATTTTTTAATTTTTAGAAAAATCGATTTAATTGTTTGTTCGTAAAATAATTTATTTTTTTTGTTTTTATAAAAATATTTTTTTAAATTTTATTATAATTTTTCAATATAAATTAATATTTTAATGTAGAATTACTTTTTTTTGATAATTAAATTTGAGAAATAAAGAATATAAAATTAATTGAAAGGGAAAAAAAAATTTATCTCTTTTTTAATTTTTTTCTTTTGGAATATTGAAAGTTTATATATTACTTTTAATAATATATATAGTATTTAATACAATAAAAAATATATATATATATATATATATATATTTTAATTCTTTAATGTATATAAGATATGTAATATATATATATATATATATTTTTTTTTTTTTGTGTTTGATTAAAATGTTTAAGCCATATGTATTACACAATCCAATTAATGAAAAAAAAATATATTGAAAGATATAAAATAAACCATAATTATTAAATAAGATTATATAATCAATATTATTTAATTTAGTAAAAATTAAAAAAAAAAAAAAAAAAAAAAATGTGATAACTAAATATATACTATAAATAAAAAATGATTAACAAAACATTTATTTCTACAAAAGGAAGAAAGAAAAAAATATGAAATATTTATTTATTTCCTTATTGTTGTACTATAACTTAATCTTCTATATATATTGTGTTTCAAAAAATGCATATAATATAAAAGAGAAAAAAAGGTGGGAATGTATATTCCCCATAAATCATCAAAGTAATAATAACACAAAATCCCTTTTTATGAATAAATATTTGCATAGAAAAAGGAAACATACTAGTACTTTACCATTCATCAAAACGTATGACAATTTAAAAAATAAAAACAAAAATGATGTAGTAAAGATATCATATTATTCTATAAATAATAATAAAAAAATATATAATAAAATACACACAAATATTCTTTTCATGAATAATAATAATAAAGAGCATATCCAAGATAGTAATACCAATATGTTGTTAAGCATATATAAAAAAATATCAGAAGATGAAAAAACCAAAAATAGCCTACTTAGCGATATATCAAAATTATTCAAAATTGTAAAAGAAAGCAAATTATTATTTCTAACTGGATTTTTATTAACAACCTTGTCAGCAATTGTCGATTCATACATTCCAATTTTTCTATCCAAAACTGTATCTTTTGTAATGGAAAAAAGAATTTTTACAATTATTAAAATACACAAACCAAATTTATCATTTGTAAAAGATTTAATAGAATATCTCAAATTTTGTAGTAGTAACCCTTTCCATATGTATGTATTAATATCTGTTATAAGCTTATTATTTTCTTCCTTTCGTTCATATATTTTTAATGTGTGCGCATATGTAAGCACAAATAATTTACAAAAATTTCTTTTCAATGTATTATTACATAAAAATATTAACTATTTTAAGAAAAAAGGAAAAGGAGAATTAATAAGTAGACTTAATATTGATTCATCTGAATTAATTGATATTTTTACAACAAACATAATTGTATTATTTCGAAATATGATAAAAATGGCTTTGTCATTTTATTTCTTATATAAAATTAACGTACATTTATTTATTGTTTCTTTATTTATTGTTTTTATAATTTCAAATATATCCATTTTTTTTTCTAATATATTTCGTAAGCTAGCCAAAGAAGAAAGTAATGTAGTTGCTCAGTCAAATAATATTGTAGAAGAATCAATTTACAATTTTTCACTTATAAGTGCCTTTAATACACATAACAAGGAAATAAAAAAATATAATAATTCATTAGATACTATTTATATGTCTAGGATGAAATTAGGGCTATTATATATTATAGAGAAGTTTTTTATACGTATAATAGATATGATGACATTTATATTAACCTTAATTTTAAGTAAAAAAACGTTAATGTATAATCTAAATACAGATACAAGAACGATAATTTCGTCTGTTATATATATGCAAAATATAATTGCCCAATCATGTACGATAGAGCAACAATATTCTAGGGTTCAAGAACTTATAGGTAATGCAGAAGATGTTATAAAATTAATAGAAAAGGACAATATGCGCAACAATAATAATAATAATAATAATACCAAATTGGTATCTTCCAAATATAATTTCTTTTCTATTCTTTTTAATATAACCGATATGAAAAATTTTATATTTAAACATTCCCTTTTGAAAAAATTTCAAACCATACAAAACAATTCTGATTATGTTTTCAATATAATTAAACCGAATTATCTAAAATTATTTGAAAGAAACTATAACAATTTAATTAAATTATTTTTCAATGAGAAGCATTTTAATCAATGCGATGAGAACCTTTTCAAAAATGTATCAACTGATAATATAAATAATATTGATATGAATCAAAAAAAAGAGGAAACAAATAAAACAAATGATTACCAAAATTTTATAAGTAACAAACAAGTGTATCACAATAAAACAACGGACTATACTTTAAAAAAAAAAAATCAAGATAATTCAATTTATTATAATACACCAAATAATAATGTTCAAATGAAACATGTATCACCTGAACATTCATTTAGTAAATCAGAAAATTTTCAAAATAAGTTAAAAAAAAAGATACAAGAAATAAATATGCAAGATGTATACCAATTTATTAAAAATGATCATGAACTTATTATCAAATATAAATTAGATCGAAAATTTATAAAATTCTTAAAGACAAATTATAAAAAAAATATCATATTATTTATCTTAAAATTATATAAAGAAAGTAATAATTCAGTATCAGATGATTTTCTATTCCTTTTTGATAACATTAGTTCATTTAAAAATTTATCAATCAAAGACAAAAAGAGCATCCTAAAAATGAGTAATATAACAAATAAAACAATATATGTTATTTTGCTTACCTTTCTATTTTATAATTATTCCAAGATTTATTACAAGAGGCAGAAAAAAAAAAATTTCATAAATTTTATTGAAAAAAAAATAAAATGTTAAAGAATAATCAGACATGTGAATAGAAGGCACGAATCCTAGCGCATTCTGACCAATATCAACAACATATATCGACCGCAATTATTCATAGATCTACGCTCATGAGTCTAATTTAGCATGGGAGGAATAGATGCAAGTAAATAAATATAAATAAAAAGAGATGCTTATAATAGCTGTACTTAATAAGTAGTAAACATATTATCATAATATAATAGTAATAGTTATAATGTAGGTATATATAACACTATATGATGGCTAGATATATTTCTTATTTTATAATATATAATGTAATTTATAATAACTAAGTTTGAATATTTTTTTTTATATTAAATATTAAGTTTTATATATTTATTCTTAAATCTCTATATTGCTAAGATGAATATCTCAACACTTATCACATCATAAGACCTTCGGCCACAAGAATAGCCTAATGTTTTTAATGCAGAGCCCCAGTATATCCAATTACTAAGTCAAATGCGTTACTGCTCCTAGCGACACCAACTAACGCCATACCTAAACATCACTTCATCAGACATTGGTAGTTCGGTATTGTAATAAAGAAGAATTAACCTAACAACAGGAAACACTAAAAAAAATTTTAAATATACTGATTTAACGAATCAGTAAAAATTTTAAAATAAAACAAAAGTATAATAATGATAAAAAAATAATGAAAAGAAGTATTTAATGTATTAATATTATTATTGTATAAGAAAAGAAAATTAAACACAAAAGAGTTTTTTTTTTTGTTTTTTTTAATAATTTATAAAGGAACGCTATTAAATAATATATTTAGTATACCTTTTAAATTATAAAATTATTTTGGATGCAATATAATTATAAAAGTATATAATAGAATAATTTATATATATATTAGTATAACTTAAATATAATATAGATATAATTTATAAATATAAGGATTTTTTATTCACACTTTTTGTAACTTTATTAAGAAATATGCTTAAATGTCAGTAATTTGTTTAATTATTTATTTTTTGCATTATCTTATTTGGCTTATTCTTACAAAAAAAAAATTTAATTAGATAATATAAATTCTATTTATCAATTAATTTTATTCAATTTTTTTATTTTATAACCTTTTTTGGTTCGAATATTACAATTGTTTTTTTAATCCTATAAATGTTGTGGTGTTAGATAATGTAATATATACAATATGTGAGCCTTTTTTTTTTCGTTAGTTACCTAAATTTATTATTATTATTATAGCTTATTCATATGGGTAGATCAGGTATATAGAATATAAATTGCAACTAATCTTTCAGCCATAAATCTCGCTCGACTTAAAGGCTCATTTCATCATTCTTATATTATAATATATAATTTGAACATGTTTATATATCGTCCATTTTATTATTGGTGGAATTGTGTGCATGCTAAACTCATGTTAACTTAGATTGATATACGAGGTAATATTTAGCATAATTTGTATATGCCATTCATATCTTTGTTTTTTTATGATTCTATTTTTTATTTTTATTTTATAAAAAATTAATAAATTCCTTTTGCATTAATTATCTAATATATATAACCAATTAAACTATATTTGATATATATCATTAGTAGTAT